>NC_053161.1:160837186-160849686 GCF_016835505.1 Polypterus senegalus
TGCGGTGGTTAAGCTTCCATGCTCAGTTCCCGTGGCCCCTACGACCAGGGCAGCTGCCCTCTGGCCAGGGATAATTCCTCTCCCGGTCCTTCCAGGCGTCCCAGCTGGGCATAAGCCCCAGCCGAACACCACACCATCTTTACCCTGTATTATCCTAGCCTGCTACATCTTTCTCAGCTCGGTCCCTCTGTCTAGTCAATCGGTACAGGTCCTTTTCTCCCTCTTTAGTGCCCAGCCTCTCTACAACTCATCATACGTCTTTTCTTTGCCTTGCCACCTCTCTGTTCACCTTGCCTTATCTCCTTGTACTCTTGTTTACTTTCTGCATCTCTCTGACTATCCCACTTTTTCATTTCCATCCTCTTCCTCTGTATATTCTCCTGTACTTTCCCATTTCACCACCAGGTTTCCTTTTCCTCCTTCCTCTGTCTAGATGTCACGCAAAGCACTCTTCTAGCTGTCATCATTACTACTTCTGCTGCAATTGCCCAACTGTCTGGAAATTCTTCACTGCCACCCAGTGCCTGTCCTTCAGTGCATCCAGAAAGTATTCACAGTGCATCACTTTTTCCACATTTGTTATGTTAAAGCCTTATTCCAAAATGGATTAAATTCATTTTTGTCGTCAGAATTCTACACACAACATCCCATAATGACAACATTAAAAAGTTTACTTAAGGTTTTTGCAAATGTATTAAAAATAAAAAAACTGAGAAATCACATGTACATAAGTATTCACAGCCTTTGCTCAATACTTTGTCGATGCACCTTGGCAGCAATTACACCCTCACGTTTTTTTGAATATGATGCCACAAACTTGGCACACCTATCCTTGGCCAGTTTCACCCATTCCTCTTTGCAGCACCTCTCAAGCTCCATCAGGTTGGATGGGAAGCGTCGGTGCTCACCATTTTAAGATCTCTCCAGAGATGTCTTCCAGGATGTCTCTGTACATTGCTGCAGTCATCTTTCCCTTTATCCTGACTAGTCTCCCAGTTCCTGCCGCTGAAAAACATCCCACAGCATCGCTGCCACCACCATGCTTCACTGTAGGGATGGTATTGGCCTGGTGATGGCGGTGCCTGGTTTCCTCAAAGCGTGACGCCTGGCATTCACACCAAAAGTTCAATCTTTGTCCATCAGACCAGAAGTTTGTTTCTCATGGTCTGAGAGTCCTTCAGGTTCCTTTGGCAAACTCCAGGCAGGCTGCCATGTGCCTTTAACTAAGGAGTGGCTTCCGTTTGGCACTCTACCATACAGGCCTGATTGGTGGATTGCAGCAGAGATGGTTGTCCTTCTAGAAGGTTCTCCTCTCTCCACAGAGGACCTCTGGAGTTCTGACAGAGTGACAATTGGGTTCTTGGTCACCTCCCTGACTAAAGCCCTTCTCCCCCGATTGCTCAGTTTAGATGGCCGGCCAGCTTTAGGAAGAGTCCTGGTGGTTTCAAACTTCTTCCACTTACGGATGATGGAGGCCACTGTGCTCATTGGGACCTTCAAAGCAGCAGACATTTGTCTGTAACCTTCTCAGATTTGTGCCTCAAAACAATCCTGTCTCGAGGGTCTACAGACAATTCCTTTGACTTCATGCTTGGTCTGTGCTCTGACATGAATTGTCAACTGTGGGACCTTCTATAGACAGGTGTGTGCCTTTCCAAATCATGTCCAATCAACTGAATTTACCACAGGTGGACTCCAATTAAGCTGCAGAAACATCTCAAGGATGATCAGGAAACAGGATGCACCTGAGCTCAATTTGGAGCTTCATGGCAAAGGCTGTGAATACTTATGTACATGTGCTTTCAGTTTTTTTTTTTAATAAATTTGCAAAAACCTCAAGAAACATTTTCACGTTATCATTGTGGGGAGTTGTGTGTAGAATTCTGAGGAAAAAAATGAATTTAATCCATTTTGGAATAAGGCTGTAGCATAACAAAATGTGGAAAAAGTGATGCACTGTGAATACTTTCCAGATGCACTGTATCTCCTCCCTAAACTCAACCTTGCAGTCTTCCTTTTGCCTAACTACACTTTCCCCTGCCACCACTTTGCAGTCTTCAATCTCCTTCAGATTGACTCTTCTACAAAGGATGTAATCTACCTGTGTGCATCTTCCTCCACTCTTGTACGTCACCCTATGTTCCTCCCTCTTCTTAAAATACTATTCACCACAGCCATGTCCATCCTTTTGGCAAAATCCACTATCCTCTAACCTTATTCATTTCTCTCCTTGATAACATACCTACCCATCACCTCCTCATCTCCTCTGTTCCCTTCACCAACATGTCCATTGAAATCCACTTTCTGTCCCTTGGGTATACTGTCCATCACCTCATCCAACTCACTCCAGAAATCTTCTTTCATCCATCGACAGAAACTTGGGTAAAACGAGTAACAGGACAACAGTACAACATATACATAAACACAGGACAAGTGTAAGAAAGGTAAAAAGTATACTATAAATAGGTAAATAAAAATAATTATAGGTAAGTGAAGAAATAGAAATAATAACTAGATGCTACATGAAAAGGGATGTTGAATATCTAGAGTTCTTTTGCTGAGAACTTGAACACAAACAACAGGCAGCACACTATAGCACTGTGGTGGTAGTGCTGCTGACTTAAAGTGAGGAGACCAGGGGTTTGGTCCAGGGCCCTCCCTACGTGGAGCCTGCATGTTCTCCCCATCTCTGCATGGATTTCCTCCCATTGTCCAAAGACATGCAGGTTAGGTGAATTGGCAACCTAAATTGACTCCAGTGTGAGTTTGGTGTGTGTGTGTGTGAGTGTGCTCTGTGATTGACTGGCATCCTGTCAGGGTTTGTCTCCTGCCCCAATTCTAGCTGGGATAGGCTACTGCACCCCATCATGACCCTTTCCATAATTAAGCGGATTAGAAAATGACATGTCATGATGTGAACACATACTGTACAGACCTCAAGTTAAGTCCGAATAACCAACACAGTATTTGGGCAAAATCACTGAATGTATGGAGCTACCAACATAAAACAATGAGAAAAGATTCAGAACAAATCATTCAGAAGCCAGAAAGATTTATATAACATTGGGCGGCAGCCAACTTAGAATTAACTGCACCAGCAGACAACACTGAAACTCAAACCATATATATGTATGGGTGTGTGTGCATGTGGGCATTGTTCTAACTCTTTAGTCAGCTTTCTTTCAGCTCAGCTAAAGAGCTACAGACCTCCACAACCCCACCTCTGCTGGACAGCCAATTGGACTGCAGGTTTTTGTCACATGGTTTACTTGAATAAGTCAGATGACCCTCCCCCAAACCTAATTGCCACATTAGTGTAACCAGGTGTTAAGACTGACGTAAAATATAAAGTGACAACCTCCTCAATGGAGTGCAGATCTACACTTCCACATCCAGAGTCTTTTGGGAAAAAATCCACACTTTTGGTAAGTTCTGAGCCATGTGTGCCTCACAATTGGCTGGTTAGCATTGAGTACTCCCATTGGCTGGAGGAACAAAGTCCCACCCTTACCTTGCTGCCTTCTCTCTCCATTAATTTTGGCAGTGATGGCACACAAGAACACAAAACACCTGCCAAGTACATCACTCTCATTCGAAATGTCACTTGCACTTAGTAAAGGTGTGGTGCTCTAACTCCATACTGTCAAAATATCTCCAATATACTAGGATTACTAGTGATAAGAGAACGCTTACCCCTACATTTACATAGATTTAAATTATTTATTGTTCAGCACCATTTTGGGTCAATTGGATGAAACAATACAGAGATGGTAATGAGTATTATTTTGAGACCAACACTGACCATGCCTGTGACTGCTCCGTCATTATTTTTTAACATGAAGTTGATCTTGGATTACAAAAAGAAATAGGTATTTTTATTTGGCCTATTGAATTGAATTTTGTTTATTTTTCTGTCCGGTTTTGGTAGTTTTGTTTGTCTCCCCTTCTGGTACCTGCCCCACTCTGTAGGTGAGTACCCACAGTTTAATGATGGAAGAAACCTAAATAAACACTTAATAGGCATTTAGATTGTTGGGGGTGAAGCCTACAAACTAAAAACATGAAGTTACCAACTATCATGGAACCAAATCTATACTCAGCATACTTACTTCTATCCTTTCAGTAGACAAACTCATCTCCATTCTTGTAGAGACCACCGAGTGGTCTCTGGCACTCAGAAGGATGATGAAAGTGCCCGGTCTTTGCTCTTTGGTGTTCTGTTGTGTTGTGTTGTGTGGTTTGGTGTTTGGTGCCACCTTATGGTTGCTGGTTGTACTGCAGTTACACCCCTCACTGTTTCCCATCTAATGGTCTCCTACGCTAGTGACAGTCTGCTGGGAGAAAGACTTTGCTTTGATGTTGTCTTTCTGTGCTCCCTACTGAGTCCAAACCCAAACATGGCACCCTCATCCATCATCTTACACTCGAGCACAGGGTTATCCTTAAGAGTGGAAGGTTCTCTCCAGGCGTTTTTTACCACCCATCCCCTGGACAGTAGGGATGCTACTAAAGAGCAAATGTTAAAGTAAGCATTTCAGTGAAGCAGATGGCACAGAAATAATGTTGGAGGGGAGGGGAGCTATAAATGAAGTAGCGGACATTGGTTGCTTGAGTTTGTAAGTCTGGACTTTTGTTATCCATAATTGGTACACAGGTAGTGTTATGGCCATTATTCACTCTGATCATAACGTAAATGACTCAAGATCCAGATGGGTCTGGGCTGTAGATGTGCCTTCATCAGTGTGACTGACTCTGGATGTCTTCTCCGTTGAAGATAGTAGATATTAGAGATTGTAGATGTGGCATTCCAATGGAGTTCTCATTTTAGTAGCTGCACTTTGGCTGAACAAGTATCTGAGAAAAAGAGGTTCTGCATATTAAGTGAAAAACCTCACAGGCAAAGTCCCTTTGTTCAACAGGGGATATGAGATTTAACAGAAGATGCATAGTTTGCTCCATCATGAAAGTAACTGAGCTCAAATTGAAGCCTGGCAAATTAGGTTAATTCCGATTCCAAATGCAGAGTCTAGAAGTTTAGTGGATTCATTCAAATAGAATATCTAACACCACAAGTGTTAATTGCACATAAATTAAAACAAAGAGTGTAAATTATATATATATATATATATAGTCACATATGTGAGAGCTGGGACCCCCTGGGTGGCTCAGGTAAGTCAACACCTAATCCTGGGGGCTATAACTAAGTTGTTATGTTCAACAGCTTTTCAAACACTACAAAGCGTTATTGTAACTTAAATATTCAGTGTATACATCACCATTACTGAATGAACACAGTTAGTCTGATAAGACATGTGGTGTGAATCCTCCCTTCATTTGGATTTGGTACAAATACAGCTGGCACTGCCAGTGGATTGTTCTTACTCATCTCCTCTCTGGGAGTTTTCTTACCAAGTCCTGCAGACCATGATAGTTGAGAGGGTCCTTGTTGTCACAGGTATGGAGAACAGTTAAGTTCTTACTTGTGTGTGCCAATCAACATGCAACACGTCACCATTCTCCAGCACCGTGATTATATTATGGTCTTCACAAAAGGTCTCCTTAGAGCACAACTGTAGTAAAAATACAAGAGAAAATCAAAACTTACCAGTTTATGATGAAATGTGAAGAGTTCTGCTGGCTCCAGACATTGATAAGGTTAGGCTGACTGATGACCAACCTGTCCAGTGTGTGTGTAAGTGTGTTTAGGTTCCATATTCCCTCTTTTTGATCTTTTATTGAATTTAGTAAAAGCATATAATGTTCCATACAATCAAGTCAAACTTAACAAAGCTAAATTCAAATCAACCCCCATCCATGAGAAAGACAGGAAGGCCAACAGCCAGTGCAAACTATTGACAGCAGTAAAGAGAGAAAGGAGCCTTGTCCCCCAATTTAAAAGCTTATTCTAAAATGTCAGTGATTAGATCCTGCCAGGTTTTAAAAAACGTTCTGCACAGATCCTCTAACTGAGAATTTGTTTTTGTCCAATTTCAAATAATATAAAACATCAGATACCCACTGACTTAAAAGAGGTAAGTTAGGATTCTTTCAGTTGAGCAGAGATAAGTCTACATGCCAATAGTGAAGTAAAGGCAATAACAGTTTGTTTGTCCTTCTCCACTTTAAGCCCCTCTGTGAACCCACCAAACACAGCTGTTAGTGGATTAGGAGGGATTGTGACACTGAGACTATCTGATAAGAATTTAAAGATTTTGGTCCAGAATGATGTTAATTTGGAGTAGGCCCAAAAAATGTGGCCCAGTGAGGCTGGAGCTCGATTGCAATGTTTGCAGGTTGGATCTTACCCTGGAAACATTTTGGACAATTTTAAATGAGATAAATGTGCTCAATAAAAGACTTTAAATTGAATGATTGAATGCTTTGCACATATTCAACCTTGTGCCAAGTGTAGCACCCCAAGATCTTGAACTTGAGAGGTCATTTAGAAAAAAGATGGTGCCTATGAGATAAGCCATAGAGTGTAGTGGGGATGAAACAACTGGAGGACGGTATCAGGAGAGTTGTGTGGACAAAGAATTAAGGGGAAGGTTAAAGGTCAGGTTTTTAAGACCAGCAGTGATGTACGGAGATGAGACATGAGCAGTAAAGGGAGCACAGGAGAAGAAGTTAGATGTGTCAGTAAAGAAAATGTTGAGATGGATGTGTAACTTAACAACAAAAGGACAGAAAAAGAAATGAGACCATCAGAGGTACAACAAAAGTGGGAGAAAATCTAAGAAAGTATAGGAAAGCAGATTGAACTGGTGTGGACAGGTGATGAGGAGAGATGATGAACATGTAGGGAACAAGAGTGATGGGAATGGAAGTCCAGGGGAAGAGAAATAAGAGGAAGGCCAAAGTGGAGGTGGTTGGATAAAGGAAAGGAAGATCTGAAGGAAAAGGGTCTGACTGGGGAAGATGTGCAGTAATGAGTTGTATGGAGAATGTTGATCAGCACATCAACCTCACATATGGGTTGGGAAAAGAAGAAGAGGAAGAAACTGCAGTTGGGCAGATGGAAGAACAAGAGAAACATCAATTACAATTGGAGAATAAAAGCAAAGACTCCATATCTGAGCTTAAAACAAATTCATCCTGCCTTTATTTCTTATCTCCTCATTCAGGTGTAAGATACTACTGTACAAGTTCAAACAGATGAGGCTTACAGCTGACTGGTCATATTATTGGCTTCTCCTCGCACACACAAATCATAATGACATAATATTGCCAGTAGCAGATGGAACAGCTGTGGTATTTTCCCACTTTAAGTTGCAGGATTTTACAATAACAAGTGTGACTCCTGCAATAATGCAGTAGAAACTGAAGTCCAGTTAGGTCTTTGTGAGTTGGTGAGCAATATTGTGATTTTGGTTGTTCTACTCGGGCAAGAACTTTGTGACCGCACTCCTTCCATACATTAATGCCATCTCCCCGTGTCACGGCTTTTTGTTCTCTAATTCAATGAAGTTTGGGGTGAGTAGGCTTTCATGTCTACTGTTTCTTTATAAGTGGCGAGTCCCACCACACAGTTTTAGATCCTGTGTTGTTCTGGCTAATATATTTTAAAGTGTTTTACTTCATTTTAGGTATGGCCTTATTCACATTAGATAAAACTTCATGATTCTGTATAACAAAATTCTTCAGTGTATTTCTGTGTGCCTTTTTTATGTCATGTGATCCTGGATTGCTGCTTCTTGTACATCAGGGGCAAACTCTTGCAATGTCTGGTTGTTGTTAATGTGACTTTCACTCTGCTGTCTTTGAATCCCCTCCTCTTAGCTCTTCTAAAGCAGGGGTTACACTACATGATTTCTAGTCAGTGCTCATGTCAAAATTAGAATCTGCATTTGCTGGATCTCATTGCGGAGAACATCAAATTACATGACTAGAAATGGCGGAGAAAGACTGATTACACAACATTACTACAGCTGTAGTGTGCCGTTTCAAATTTCCTATTGCACTTTAAAAGTAACGTAAACATAAAGCATTTCTAATCAGTGTGGGGTACTCCATCATGGTGCAGCAAAGATGTTCTGGCACAAGTCACTGAGTCATTTGTGTGATCCAGAACTCTCCTTCTCCTTCATTTCTGGTGGCTGTCAATGATTTACTCTGTTCTTCTTCTTGCAGATCTGAATGGATTCTTCTCAGTCTTTGTATTTTGTCAACTAATCAGTGTGGGTACTCCAACATGGTACACTAAAGATGAGACATCGATCAGACATCTGTTGTTGCTTCAAAGTCATATAAGCCTCTCTGCTGTTTGTGTGATCCAGAACTCTCCTTCTCCTTTATTTTGGGTGCTGTCACTGCTGTTCTCTGTTCTTCTTGCAGATCTGAATGAGCATGGCTTTTCTCAGTCTATGGGCACTGAATGCAGTTTACTTTTGGCTGATCACTCATTGCTCATCAGCTGTCAGAGACTCTATGAATGGCATGATCTGATCTGCCAAAGGTAACAATATATGGTCTCTTCTTTATTTTCAATTGACCACTCGATGTATCAAGTCCTTTTCAATTTCTTCAAGTTACATTTTAAGTGGTCTTCTGTCTCTTCCACTATGTGGCTGGTACACCTCTACCTCCATCACCTTCTCTAATGCAAAGGTGGGAGAGGAACATTTTTATTCTTGAAGATGAGCAGCCAGGTATGAATTTCTTCCTTGAATCTTCTTTGTTCTGTTAAAGTCATTTCCCTCCTCCTTTCCTTCTCCTTCCTACGTTCCATTTCCACCCAACTTTCACTTTTCAGGCTTCTCACCAGTGTGAATTCTTGAATGTTTCTGAAGACTGCTACTGTATGGAAATTGTTTGCCACATTCAGAACAGCGATAAGGCTTCTCTCCGCTGTGAATTCTGGTGTGCCTTTGAAGGTGGCTCTTATGCAAGAAACTTTTACCACAAACAGAACAGCAAAGAGCTTCTCTCAGTGTGGATTTTTTTATGTTTCTGAAGACTGCTGCTGGTTGAGAATCGTTTGTTACAGTCAATACAGCAATATGGCTTCTCTCCAGTGTGACTTCTCAAATGGATCGTAAGATGGCTTCTAACCATGAACCTTTTCCCACATTCAGAACAACAATATGGCTTTTCCCCTTTGTGAATTCTTTTATGTTTCTGAAGACTGTTAATGTGTGAGAACTGTTTGCCACATTCACTACAGCAATATGGCTTCTCCCCCGTATGAATTCTTGCATGGATCTGAAGATAGCTACTGTCATAGATCTTGCCACACTCAGAACAGAAAAATGGCTTGTCTCCAGTGTGAATTCTTGAGTGAGTCTGAAGACTGCTTTTGCTGCAGAACTGCTTATCACATTCAGAACAGCAATATGGTTTTTCTCCGGTGTGTATTCTCGAGTGAATCTCAAGACTGCTCCTAACAGAGAATCGTTTGCCACATTCAGAACAACAATAAGACTTCTCTCCAGTATGAGTTCTTTTGTGCCTCTGAAGATGGTTCCTAACAGAGAATTTCTTGCCACACTCGGAACACTGATATGGCTTCTCTCCAGTATGAATTCTTGTGTGTTTCCGAAGACTACTCCGGTCAGAGAAAAGTTTGCCACATTCAGAACAATAATATGGCTTCTCGCCAGTGTGAATTCTTCTGTGTACCTGAAGGCTACTCCTATCAGAGAATTGCTTGCCACATTCAGAACAAGAATATGGTTTATCTCCAGTGTGAAATCGTGTGTGCTTCTGAAGACTGTAACTGCGTGAAAAACTTTTGCCACAATCAGAACACTGATATAGCTTCTCCCCAGTGTGAGTTCTTTTGTGAATATGAAGATTACTGTTAGTAGAGAAACACTTGTCACATTCAGAACAGCAGTACAGCTTTTCTCTGGTGTGAGTTTTCGTGTGAGTCTGTAAGGAACTGTTGGTGGAAAACTGTTTCCCACATTCTGGACAACAATATGGCTTCTGTCTTGTATAACTCCACTCATCTTTGATTTCAGCTATGCTTTTAAAAGTTTTCTTCTGCTCTTGACAGACTAACACATTTGCTAAATTTGTACTGTATACCTGTACTTGAGTGTTGTTGTCATCTGTCCTCTTCAGTTTCCCACCAGGCAAAGAACTGTCCTGCAATGAATCTGGCATCAAACTACTTGGTCCAAATGTTGATGTTGTTGTATTTTCATCATCTGGTGTATTTTTTAATGAGCACTGAAGGGACGACTGAGCTGATGAAGTTAAGGAGAAACTGCCACTGTCTTGAACATCTGCAGAAATATAAATAGTTTTTAAAAAAAAAAAAAAACAGTGAATTTAAGAAGTATCAAAATAGATCTAACATGTCTCAATAAGTCAGAGCTATTTTGGCAGCATCAAGCACAATATTCGAAAGGTGGTTTAAAAGTTGTGGCTGATCGGTATATTATTAATAAAAAACCTTACATTCAGTTAGAGTTCCAATGTTTTTGAAAACCTTATTATCTGAAACAAAGTATCAGAATTTTAATTACATTGACATTAAGTTAATCAAATGAAAAAGGACACTTTTGACATCTGGCCTCCGTCGACTACTACTGCTTACCAAAATTACAGTTTGTAAATAACTTGGCTGTGAGCGAGGTCAGTGCCAGGACATATACAGCTTAAGGGCACAATGCAGTGATTACAATACAAATGAAGCCCACAGTACTTCCAATTCACAACAGACATGCCCAAAAGTGCCACAGAATGTCATCCTGTACAACACACCGTGGCGGGATATCACATAGTAACAAGCCAAACACTGGCTGAATCAATCAAGCAGGAATAAGGTGGCATCAGTACTGGTTGCTTTTTATTTCCTTATTATATGCTTCAAGTCAATTTGTAATTTTATTCCCTTGATTTAATCAGTTCAAAAATGGCACAGCTGGTACTAAATAAGTTCCCTGTGTTGCCTTTTGGTGCCACAACTTTGTTGGACAAAACACAACCATAGGTTTTGTGATACTAAAGAGAATCACTACTTGCATGTTTTTCTTTCTCTTTCATTAACTAATGGGTGTCACCATCTTAAATAGTCCCAGTGTGTTGATGTCATTCACTGCCTAAGCACTTGACAACAATATGGCCATGAAAAAACACAAACACAAATGGCAGGGAGTATTGTGTATTGAAACAAAACAGTGTTTAGAAAATAACAGTAACTATTGAGAAACTACTAATACCACTAAGTTAAAAACTTTAACATGTAATGTTCCCAAAGTGCATTTATAACAAACCATTGCACCCCAAATGTTAACTTAAAAATATGAGAGTCACCACATGACTATTAAAATTAAAGGACTGTACAGGCCTCTAACTGGTGTGTGTGTTTGCCTTTGACAGTTCAGTCATCTCACAAAATCTGACTACTTCCTACCCTCAATCACACTTGAAGGATTATGGGCAAGACCTGTAAAGACATTTAGAACATTAGAACAATTGACACGGGAACAGGCCATCCAGTCCAACAAAGCTCACCAGTTCTATCTGCTTAATTCTTACAAAATAATGTCGTTGAGTTTTGAAAGTCCCTAAAGTCCTACTGTCTACCACTCTGCTTGATCACTTATGTGTAAGCATTGGAATGAAATGAGCTTTGTTGGGCCGAATGGCCTGTTCTCCCTCTAGATTGTTCTAATAAAAATGTTCTCATCTTCGAGACATTTCAAATTATTTTGCTAGTTGTTTAGGGGTTTATAGGCCAAAGCCTCCCCATTTCCTAGTGTCAGGCTCCTCTACTGTAGGGTGAGATCTATTTTTGGGCAGGCCCGTTAAGGATTCTCGCCTGTTTGTTTACAACAACCTGGATGAGAACAGGCCATGCAGCCCAACAAAGCTCACCAGTTCTATCCACTTGATTCTTCTAAAATAACATCAAGTTGAGTTTTGAAAGTCCCTAAAGTCCTACTGTCTACCACACTACTTGGTCGCTTATTCCAAGTGTCTATCGTTCTTTGTGTAAAGAAAAACTTCCTATTGTTTGGGTGAAATTTACCCTTAACAAATTTCCAACTGTGTCCCCGTGTTCTTAATGAACTCATTTTAAAGTCACAGTCTTGATCCACTGGACTAATTCCCTTCATAATTTTAAACACTTCAGTCAGGTCTCCTCTTAATCTTCTTTTGTTTAAACTGTAAAGGCTCAGTTCTTTTAATCTTTCCTCATAATTCATCCCTGTAGTCCTGGAATCAGCCTAGTCGCTCTTCTCTTGACCTTTTCTAGTGCTGCTATGTCCTTTTTAGCCTGGAGACCAAAACTGCACCCAGTACTCCAGATGAGGCCTCACCAGTGTGTTATAAAGGTTGAGCAGAACCTCCTGTGACTTGTACTCCACACATCAAGGCGCTATATAACCTGACAGTCTGTTAGCCTTCTGAATATGGTCTGGCAGTTAGTGTTGAGTCCACTGCGACTCCTAAATCCTTCTCATATTTCTTTTCATACAGGGTACTGAAAGTGACTGATTATTGGCAAGTTCCTCACCAGGCCACACTCATGCTGGCACAGGCTGGCA
>NC_053161.1:160853897-160901397 GCF_016835505.1 Polypterus senegalus
AAGGCCGCTTTGTGGACACCTTGGCCAATAGTTCTGGAATCCCAGCTGGATCATGAAACACACCAGCACCCAACTCCAATTTTAGATTCCTATAAGATTCTAACCAGAAGTTAACATTACCTCTGATTAATAACCAAACATGAATTGTAGTTTCCATCAATGGAGTAAAAGCCTTTTATCTGAATAGAACAGGATACTCCATCTACACAAATTCTCACTCTTCATGGACTTTGGTAATAGTGCCACTCAAATGAATGCCATTAAAATACAAATACAAGATAACTTTAGCTGTTAAGCAAGTCTATGCTGCCCATTTCTGTTAAACTGGAGTCTTGGCCTAATTAGATAAGCTCTTATTGAAGCTTTTTTTGGGCAGCAAGAAAGGAAGAGGTCTCAAAGTAGATACTAGGCCTGCAAGTTTGGTAAATAAAATGAAAAGCAGAGTCACGGTGAGAATGTTGTTCTCCTCCTGCTTCTCCACATGTTTAATCATTTAGTTCTTTATTGGGTCTGACACTCTAGTAGTTGCATCCCCAGCCACACGGGATGCAAAAGCCAGTGTGTTTCTTCGTGCCGATCCCAAGCCCAGATTAATGTTGATGGTTACGTCAGGAAGGGCATGCAGTGTAAAATTTTGCCACATCGCTATGCGGACAACAATACAAATTTCCATAGCGGATCGGTCAAGCCCCGGGTTAACAACGACCGCCACCAGTACTGTTAGCCAATAGGGTGCTGGCGGAAATTGGGCTACTGTTGGCTGAAGAAGAATAGGAAGGAGAAGAAGAGGGGGGAGACGTGTCCAGAGGCAGGAGGAGAGAAGGAAAGTAAAGAGAGTGGAACTGAGGGTAGGAACTTTGAATGTTGGCAATATGACTAGTAAGGGGAGAGTGTTAGCAGATATGATGGAGAGAAGGTAGGCTGATATATTGTATGTGCAAGAGACTAAATGAAAGGGGAGTAAGGCCAGGTGGATCGGTGGTGGATTCATATTGTTCTATCATGCTGTGGATGGGAGGAGAAATGGGGTAGGGGTTATTCTGAAGGAACAGTATGTCAAGAGTGTTTTGGAGATGAAAAGAGTGTCAGGAAGAGTAATGATAATGAAGCTGGAAATTGGAGGTGTGATGATGAATGTTGTTAGTGTACAGTATATGTCCCATAAGTTGGGTGTGCAATGGGTGAGAAAGAAGATTTTTGGAGTGAATTGGATGAAGTGATGAACAGTGTACCCAAGGGACAGAAAGTGATGAATAGAGCAGATTTCAATGGACATGTTGGAGAAGGGAACAGTGGAGATGAGGAGGTGATGGGTAGGTATGTTATCAAGGAGATAAATGAAGAAGGTCAGAAGATAGTGGATTTTGCCAAAAGGATGGACATGGCTCTGGTGAATACGTATTTTAAGAAGTGAGAGGAACATAGGGTTACGTAGAAGAGTGGAGGAAGATGCACACAGGTAGATTACATCCTATGCAGAAGAGTCAATCTAAAGGAGATTGAACACTGGAAAGTGGTGGCAGGGGAAAGTGTAGTTAAGCAGCATAGGATGGTGGTATGTAGGACGACATTGGAGATCAAGAAGAGGAAGAGAGTGAGGGCAGAGCCAAGGATCAAATGGTGGAAGATGAAAAAGAAAGACTACAAGGTTGAGTTTAGGGAGTAGGTGAGACAGGCACTGGGTGGCAGTGAAGAGCTACCAGACAGCTGGGAAACTACAGCAGATGTAGTAAGGGCGACAGCAAGAATTGTGCTTGGTGTGACATCTAGAAAGAGGAAGGATTAAAAGGAAACCTGGTGGTGGAATGAGGAAATAAAGGAGAGTATACAGAGGAAGAGGATGGCAAAGAAGAAGTTGGATAGTCAGAGAGATACAGAAAGTAGACAAGAGTACAAGGAGATAAGGCACAAGGTGAAGAGAGAGGTGGTGAAGGCTAAAGAAAAGGCGTGTGATGAGTTGTATGAGAGGTTGGACACTAAGGAGGGAATAAAGGACCTGTACCGATTGGCTAGACAGAGGGACCGAGCTGGGAAAGATGTGCAGCAGGTTAGGGTGATAAAGGATAAAGGGTAGAGTGTGTTGAGCAAATGGAAAGAGTACTTTGAGAGGCTGATGAATGAAGACAACGAGAGAGAGAAGAGTTTGGATGATGTGGAGATAATGAATCAGGAAGTGCAACAGATTAGCAAGGAGGAAGTAAGGACAGCTATGAAAAGGATGAAAAATGGAAAGGGCGTTGGTCCAGATGACATACCTGTGGAAGCATGGAGGTGTTTAGGAGAGATGGCAGTGGTGTTTTTAACCAGATTGTTTAATGGAATCTTGGAAAGTGAGAGGATGCCTGAGGAGTGGAGAAGTGTACTGGTGCAGATATTTAAGAACAAGGGGGACGTGCAGGATTGCAGTAACTACAGAGGAATAAAATTGATGAGCCACAGCATGAAGTTATGGGAAAGAGTAGTGGAAGATAGGTTAAGAAGTGAGATGATGATTAGTGAGCAGCAGTATGGTTTCATGAAAAGAAAGAGCACCAACTCAGATGAAATGTTTGCTCTGAAGGTGTTGATGGAGTAGTGTAGAGAAGGCCAGCAGGAGTTGCATTACGTCTTTGTGGACCTGGAGAAAGCAAATGACAGGGTGACTGAGAGGAGCTGTATGAGGAAGTCGGGAGTGGCAGAGAAGTATATAAGAGTTGTACAGGATATGTACGAGGGACGTGTGACTCGTGAGGACTGCAGTAGGAGTCGTGGGGGGGCAACGAGTTGGCTCTTCTCTGCGCCTCCCTCTCCTCAGAGCCTACATGGATGACATTACCACCTTAACTACCACCGTCCCATGCGCCAGGAGATTGCTCAGAAAACTGGAGGAGAATATCAGTTGGGCCCGGATGAAGGTAAAGCCATCTAAGTCACGCAGCATCTCAGTGGTAAAGGTAGTTCTTGCTGACCAGAGGTTCTTCATCGGAGATGAGCCAATCCCCACAGTATCGGAACAGCCTGTAAAGAGCATCGGAAGGTGCTTTGATGCCAGCCTAAAAGACAGAGACCAGGTAAAACAATTGCGCAAGGACATTTATGCTGGTCTACGGTCCATCGACAGCACCCAGCTACCTGGGAAATTAAAGACCTGGTGCTTCCAGTTTGGTCTCCTACCCTGGGCATTGTGGCCCCTTTCAGTTTATGAGGTCTCCATCTCAATAGTAGAGAAGCTGGAAAGAGGTGTCACAGCCTACATTAAAAAGTGGCTCGTGGTTCCGCGGAGCCTTACCACCATAGGCCTCTATGGAGATGGTGTCCTCAAGCTACCCCCCACCAGCCTGACAGAGGAGTACAAGTGCACTAAAACACGACTGCAGATGAAATTGAATGATTCTCAGGACAATGTGTTGAGGAGCAACGCACCAACCGTGGCTACTGGGCGAAAATGGAGACCAGCAGCAGCGGTAAAGGAGGCAATATCAGCTCTCAGATATGCTGACATTGTGGGGAATGTTCAGCATGGAAGAGGAAGCCTTGGCCTTACAACTAGCCGCCCAGCCTGGAATAAAGCCACTGCTCAAGCATGGAGTAGGATGGTGGTGGAGGAAGTACGTCATCAGGAGCAGGCTGCAAGTTGGGCGAAGGCTGTCTCCCTTGGCAAACAGGGGCAGTGGACATGGTGGGACAGTGTCGAAATAAGGAAGCTTAGCTGGAATGATGTGTGGGCCATGGAGACGACGAGTCTGAGCTTTACCATCAGAGCCACTTATGAGTCCTGCCAACACCAACCAATCTCCATCAGTGGATTGGTAATGATCCAGGGTGTGCCCTTTGCTCCAGGCCAGCCTCCCTCCGACATATACTCACAGGGTGTAAGACCAGTCTCACCCAAGGGCGATACACTTGGTGCCACAACCAGGACCTAAAGAGCCTTGCTTCCATAATGAAGGAAAAACGATTTTTCATCAATGCCCTTCCACAACCAATATCTAAACACCCATGGACGATTGCCTTTGTCCAAGAAGGGGCTACAGTTACCAGGAGCAACTCCACACCATCGGAAAGAGGCCAGCTGTCCTTAGCACGCGACTGGAAACTGTTTGTAGATATTGGCCAACAGTTGGTGTTTCCTCCGGAGATTGTCTCTACTACTTTGAGACCTGACATGGTTCTCTGGTCCCCTTCCTTAAGGAAGGGTTACATTATCGAGCTCACCATGCCCTGGGAGGATTCCGTGGATGAGGCATATGTGCGGAAATATCTACGCTATGCTGAGTTGGCTGTTGAAGCGCAACATTGCGGCTGGACCATGGAGGTTCACCCAGTGGAAGTTGGATGCAGAGGGTTTGTAGCAACATCATCCATCAAACTGCTTAGAGACCTGGGAATTAGGGACCAGAGACAGCTCACATCCATCAAAGCTGCATCAGAGGCAGCAGAGAGAAGTAGCCAGTGGCTTTGGATGAAGAGGAATATCCCCTGTTGGGCCCCCAATTAACAAACTTAGTCTGCCATACATAGGTTCATGAGATGTCAGTAGTTTGGCACCAAAGCGACTCTCGTGACTAATTGGGAGAGGGACGCAAGTTTAGGGATGATCACCCTATAGCTTGCCGCCTCTGGTGAGGGTATATAGTGTGAAAGGCTGAAACACCCCATGAGCCAGAGGAACACTACGGATGATGCGTCCCAATATTCTGGAAAACTTCTCTAAGTCTACCATTCACCAACAAGCAGAACTGAACCTATTGTACGTGCTTGCACAAGGATAGTAACATCTCGTTCTGTAATCTGTAAATGAGAGGTCAGTGGAATGGTAAGGATGCAGGGAGTAGATATGGCGAAGGTGGAGGAGTTTAAATACTTGGTGATTAACAGTACAGAGTAAATGGGGATTGTGGAAGAGAGATGAAAGAGTGCAGGCAGGGTGGAATAGGTGCAGAAGAGTGTCAGGAGTGATTTGTGACAGACAGGTAACAAGCATGAAAGGGTAGGTCTACATGATGGCAGCGAAACCAGCTAAGTTATGGGTTGGAGACAGTGGCACTGACCAGAAAGGAAGAGAGCTGGAGGTTGCAGAGTTAAAGATGCTAAGATTTGCTTTGGGTGTGACAAGGATAGACAGGATTAGAAATGAGAACATTAGACAGTTGGGAGACAGTCAGAAGTGCTCAACTGTGTTATTTGGACAAGTGCTGAGGAGAGATACTGGGTATATTGGGAGAAGGATGCTAATAGGTTTATGGATGTGGCAAGAGAGGACATGCAGGCGATTGGTGCAACAGAACAAGATGCAGAGGACAGAAAGATATGGAAGGTCTACTGTGGCCACCCCTAACAGGAGCATCCAAAAGACACTAGTAGTTGCAGTGCTTAACACTCCTTCAGAGTCACTTTCCCAGCTTGCTGCCAATATTAACACAATCATTTAAAGCTGTAATTAAAAAACCTTTGACAACTTTAGTCTGCTGTAACTTTCTGAAGGCAGACTATGAAAATTTGTTAGATACCAATTGCAATTCAAGATGGAATAAAAACCAGCCACTGGGAGACGCCACACCCCAAGATGACCAGCACCAGTTTAGAATATCTAATGGCTGATCAGATGGCTTGCTCTCGACTAAGACCCATGTAAGTCTTCCCCACCAGGTTTAACCCTTTGTTCAGAGGCTAAGGCAAGTAATAGAAATTTCATTTTGCAGCAAAGGACCTTGGTGATGGCTTGCCTAGTATTTACAATTCACTTTCAACTTAATACTATTGTCCATGTCTGAAGACCCTTGGATTACAGCATATGATAAAGCCCAGATATCCCCCTCCCCCTTCCTTTAGGAGAGTCAGTAAGATAATGCTTCCAAAAGAGTACATGACTCCCCGATAAATACAAGACAAAAGTTGCAATCATTAAAATTTATTGCTTGGTGTTAGCATTTCAATTAGCTTTTCTGTAGATAAAGATAGTACAGCAACACAGGAGACAGCCAGGACACCCACAACTGCTCCAAGGATGGAAGCTTTGAATTGGGATCCTGCATGGAGAAAAGCAAAGTATTAGGAAAGAAATCTAAACCCACTTAAGGACTGCTATTTAACTTGACATAGGGTCTACATGGAAGCCATGTTAAGCTCTTGCTAAGTTACCTGAAGTTTTATCTTGCTGGCCTGACAGGGCCTGTGATAAAGACAATGGAGAAACCTGCTCCAGATACAGGGGTCCAACAGAAATGGTCTCCTCCCATCCAGCTGGGACACTCACTTCACCTGGAAAACAAATGCAGTTTGTGTATCCAAAAGGCTGGACACTGCAGAAGTCTGCTGTAAAGGTCACTTACTTGCTCTCCTGGGTCTGTGTTTAGGGGCACCAGAGCCCCTCCTGAAGGGAGGGGGGTTGGCACAATTTGTGTCACAGCAGCTACAGACAGCATTGTTCCCATCCACTGAGCTCCACCTGAAAGCACAGCCACCAATCACAACCTGCTACCTCATTTGAACAGATGCACCTTCATCCTCAAGTCACTTACTGGGTTAGTGCAGAGTTGTATGAACAATCCTTATTCAAAGGATCAACGTTAGCAGATGCCAAGGTCACCTTCAGATGGCAGGTAATGAAGATCTGAAAGTAGACATGCAAGAGACTACAGTCACACCTGGCAGATTCCATGGGATTCCTCCAAAGGAGTTGGGAGGAAAGGACTTACTGAACTAGTAGTCAGGCCATAAAACCTGAAGGCATCCAGCTGGAACTGGATTACAGACTGGGCAACTCTGGGGGACACGAACTGGGAATTGGAGCCTGTCAGTTGGCTGTCTAAGAAACACCTGCAATACACAAGAGGGACCATAGCATTGCGTTTCCAGACCAATATCTGGTCAGACTATTGCTCACACCCACCCATTATTCCCAATGAAGGTGTAGGCTGGGGCAGATGCATTGGACCCAGGAGTGGCCACACAGCTGTCCACAAAGACACGGAGAGGCTCATGGTTAGTGCTGTCCACAGATGCTTGAAGGTTAATGAGGTCTCCTAGGAAGAAGGTTTTGGATGGATTCGGCCCACTCCAATCACCTGCAGACAGGAATGTTACAAGATGTTCATACTTTCCATTTGCACGAATGTAATCTGGATTTAAATGTGTACACCTACTGCTCATTATAACAAGTGAGAAGCCCAGAATATCCTCATCAGAAATCGTGGAGGTGTAGGGAACCCAAGTGGGGTTTAAGGCATTGCTGCTGACATTGTGGAGCCTGTGGTGGGGAGAAACGTTCTAATTGATGCACATGGCACAGATTTGAAGCAGGACAGACTTGAACTGGGCCTATAGTATAGTAATGATGTGTTAAGCTACAAGTTGACTGAGGCACAAGTGGAGTTGGTCCCATATATGTTGTCATCTCTCACCTGTTGTAGTGGCATTCAATCTGCACCACAGCTGGATTTGTTCTTACAATGGGAAGACCATCAATTGCAGAAGGATTGTAGTCCAGGGTGAAGCTGTATACTATCTCAGCACTCTGCATCTAAAGAGACGAGCCAACAAATTTAGTTACCTCGATAGCTGCAAAAAACATGTTGCAAATATGCTGAATTTCCCAGAGATGTCTGTAGAAACCATTTAGTCAGTCTGAGGAATCTTTGGATCAATACAAGTAATGTCTAGAATCCAGTGTAGAAGTTCTGCTTCAATTGGCTTGGAGGCAATTTGCAGCAAAACATTTTAGACAAATGTTGGATTGAAGAACTAAAACCTGAAGTTACCGACTGCAATATTGTAGGTGGCTCTTTGGCCCGACAAGTCATCCACTAAAGCTGAAACTAAAATGCCATCAAATGCTTTATAAAATGGATAAAGACAAGCAGGTAGCCATGAATTAGACCTGGCCTTGACATTTATATTAATCTACATTTCAAAATGCTAAATTAGTACATGTGAAATTATGGACCAACATTTGTTGGATCCTTTGAGAAATTGTCTTGTCTTTAAATGATCAGCAAAAGTGACACTCTGGTCACCATATTAAATTCTGCAATTTGGTAAACTTAAGGGCTGTACTAGTTGGTATTTGCCAACCTTGCATTGCTGTAACATTTTAGTTGTAAGGCTGAGTACCTGGCTGGACAGTAGGTACTTTAGTTTCTGTGCAGATTTTTTACAAGATTGAACAAATATGAATACATTTTTACGAAACCCTCACATGGGGACTATCAGAAACCTTTTATAAAGCTTGCCTGTAAGAGAACAAAGGGGGTCAAATAGCTGGCCAAAGTCAACACTCATGCAAGGGTTTTGGTCAGCATTTTAAGGCTTCCTCCTGGGCACCCTTAATGATTAAGATTTTGCATTTCCCTCTCCGACAGTACTTCACACTGTGGTTAAGTAACCACTTAGGTTGTGCAATGCCTCATTAGCTAAACGAGCTAACCACATCCACTCAATTCTGGATTAAAATTCAGTCCACATTTTAAAAAAAAAAAAAAAAAACCACACACACACACTGAATCGCAGCTGTAAAGTTTAAGCTGCAGGACTCACAGTTCAGAAAAGTTAATTCATCACGACCTCAACGCTGCTTAACCCGGCAAGCACACGTGGCCACACAGCTTGGAGCACAGAACTTAAGCGTTAACTATCCAAGTCTCATTCCATTCATCCGCAATTCCAGCGCCTACGGGCAGGCAGTCCGCTATGAAGCTCCGTTTCTCACAGGAGTGTAAGGACTGGGAACCAAGATTGTGCCCTAAAGTCGCCTTTGATCAGGTACGCATTAATAATCAATTAAAACCAATGCCAAGCCACATATTACTAAAACGTTCAGTAACTTGACACTGTAGATGTCTAAAAGATGAAAGTGCGTGAGCCCTGAAGCCACTCACCTCCACGATGCTCCCACAGCCCTGTAGAGGCGCTTCAATCACAAAGGGCTGAGCACCGGCCGGGCTGGTGACTCCACAGCCACCCATGGAAAGATCAGAAGGCTGGACCGGCTTTTGGATGCCCAGCAAGTCCGGACTGATGGTGACGATCACCTCACTGTCGGTGCACTGAGCGGTTACGGTCTGTGGAGCGCCAATTCTCGGCTCAACATATTGCAAGACTGCGGGCTTCTGCTGCTTGGTGAAAACCTTCTGTCCTTTGAAACGGGGCTGAGCAAAAGCATCGTAGAAGATAAAGAGCAGCAACACTACTAATATCTGACCCTTGTCTTTACACCACATTTTGCAATAGCAAATGGAGGAAAAACAACAAAACAAAGTAAAGTTTGAAGCGCATCGCAATCTTTATATACACGAATGAAGGCGTTCGGCTGATTAAAGTTAATAACACGTGCGGAGAAAAAGATTGCCAATCAGTCACCAATCGTGCTTGAAATAAACAATAAGCGTGAAATACTGAGGTGAATTACGTCAGAAAAGATAATAAAATTAGAATCACAAATTACACTGAAAAAAGTATAACATTGACGTTGTTCATTCAATGTAAATTTTGTCTTTCGAGCAACTTAAAATTAGTCCATTTAGTACTGTAGCTCGAAATATTTGGTTTTAGATCTCAATCAACGTAAAAAAAATAGTTTGTATTAAAGTAAGTTGTGTTGGAAGGAACAAACATAAAAATCCCATTTCAGTTAACTTAATATTTTTAAGTGCTTTTTGATTGACCCTCCCATCTTAGCTGTGTGGGAGGAGCCGTTTGTATATTCTTCTTCCGTTCGAACTTTCCAGAGTGCTGGCTCTGCAACCACCGGAAATTGTAAAGAAAAACACTTTCCCGACTGGAGTGGACATTGTTGTACAGGTTTGGTCATTTACAGTAGCGGAATTTTATAACGGAGGATTTCTGGTAAGTAAAGCTGTTTCTCAATTGTTCATTTTAAGTATCAGAATTGTCGCATTAAAACTTTATTTGCTTGAAAGCTGTAGAAACATTTAATGATCTCGATACGTCACAGTCACTCTTACGATTGTATCGAAACTAGGGACCCTTCGTTTTCAGTAATTGAGTTAAAAAAAAGTTTTACGCGGTTTGCAGAGGTTTTAGAGCGCCAGGCGGTGTTCTGGCGAGAACCGGTGGGACGCGGAGAGAGGAAGAAGCGGGGAGTTGGAAAAAAAAAAAGAGGTGGTTATGAGTGGAGCGAGAAAGGCAAACGAGCGGGGTTATCCGGCGAAGAGGCACGGGATACTTTGGGATAGCACTCCAGGTGACCAAAGGAAAGCCTGGTAGCTCCTCGGGTAAGGAGGAAAAAACAACAAGTTTTACCCCATTTTGGATGGACTAGCTCCATTTCGTTTGCCGTGAGCCTGCTTGCAGGGCAACTCCATCATTCTTTCCACAGCGTGGAAGTGCTGTGTTTGGACAGTGGACATTAGTTTTCACTTCACTTATTTGTGAGTACTGTGACCTTTTATGTTGGCTCGTTAGGGTGAACGGGCATTAACTTTTTTTTTTGGCCACCACGTTCCCGAGCTTCGATCAGGCCTGCAACGAGGGGAGTTTGAGTAAATATTATTTTTATTTTGGTGGCTGCTGGCTTGGTGTGTGTGTGTGTGTGTGTCTGTCTGTGTGTGTCTGTGTCTGTCTCTCTAAAATTGTTAAGTTGACGTGAGGTTTTACTAATTAGGTTTGCTCATATTATAGATTGTGAATAAACAACCCAGGATTGAGGATGTTGTTGAGAGATGGCCAGCACTTTTTCAGGTGGATGAGGTATGCTGTTTTCTGCTCATATACAATTTTTATACTGCCCTTCAGTAATATTGGCACTCTTGGTGCATAAAACCAAAATAGGGTAAAACAAGTATTTATCATCTTCATCTTTCATGCACTCTCTCTCATATCAACGCAGAGTTTATTCGGATAACAACAGTTCCTCTACAAGTGAGATTCATCTTTCAATTTGACAGATACTCTACTCAGCTACTGGAAATGATGAGGAGCAAGGGTGGATCCATTGGGGGAAGGACCAACACCATCCTCAAGGTTCTAAAACAGGTACAGTATTTTGTTGGTCTTTGTCTTTATTACAGCAACTATACTTAACTTTGTTTCTTTTAATACATGGAAGCAGTAAAAATGATCTTTACAGTACTTATGTTAAATGAGGAGTAGCTTTTAATTTTCCATACAGTATGAATTTTCCTATACTGCCATATTGCTAGCATTTCTGAAAAAACAGTTGGAATGCTACAATATAGGTAGCAAATGATATGCTAATGCTCACAGCTGAAAGAACTACAAAGTGCTGTGCAGAATGACCGTGAGAAAACTTCTCTCTTGGGCACAGGTTCTTCTGGTGCATCTCCAGTCTCCCTTTCTTTATCCTCCATCTTGGACTTCTGTTCTTTAATCTGTTGTAGCAGTGGAGCCTCTCTGCTGTTAAAAATACTGACTTGGTTAGCTAGCAAGTTGTGTTCTGCATGCCTTTTATAAGCTTTTATAAACATTCCAACTTGGATCTCTCTGCACTGTACTCCGTAGTACTTTTAGCTGCAAGCAATAACCTGCAATTTACTGCCTATTGAAGCATTACAGCTGTTGTTTCAGGTTTACTGCAGTATTGAGCTATATGGAAAATTCATACTGTACAGGAAATTAAAACCGGTATACAGAATGAAAGGGTATACCACCTAGTATTTTGACAGTACTATTTTTTGCATGTAACCCTTTCAACCCCAACAAAGAATTATTTGTTGTGTTTACAGTACTGTAATCTGCCTCCATAATAACATTTGAGTCCTTACACAGGATGTGGACATCAATATTAAGAGAGATTGTATCCTGAAATCGCTCATTGTCTACCTGGGAGAGAAGACTGAGAATCTAATCCGAGAATTCTTGGTGAGTAAAGTTATTGTATTTATAATATCACATGATTAATGCGTTTTTTATTTACACATTTTGATTTATTTTTTTGTATTAATCAAATGCCAATTAATAAAGTTGTCAGATTTTTTACAAACCAAGCATAATTGTGAACATAAACAATTGCCAAATTGTGTGTTTTGTGATATTAAGACCGTTATCATATAAAAATTATATAATGTTGCTACCCTATATAATATGTCGTGCCTTTGAAAACCACCTGTGATTACAGAACGTATTGACATTATTGTAACCAATGAGGTGTATGGACAGAGGAGCTAAGAAGGCACCAGATGTCCATAAGCATTGACAGTATCTGGTGATGTTTGTCAGTCTTACTTTTTCATCATGGCAGATTAATTGTGCTTCAATTTTGTTGTAGTACCTTCATTGATTGTAACAACACTTGATGCTACTGACTTTAAAACAAAATGGAATTATCTGCATCATTATACTAACCAGATGGTTTTATGATGGGGGTTTCTTACAGGTTTCACAAGAGATGGAAGCATCCGGTGATCTTCAGCATGCAACCATGGCCATCACTGTCTTTAGAGAAGATGAAGATCTTTCTTATCCACCCAAAGACATAGAGGTCATCATCAAAGGAGTTAAGGTCCTCCGTGGTTTGCCTACAGTTACAATGGCCTTCATCATGTTGTTAGGGCTCATCTACGCACTCAACCTCCAGTACCCCAAGGACTTTAAATTCACTTTTGAGGTTGCTCAAAAAATCCTGATGGGGCTCGACACAAAACAAATGGCTGCAAGAGTCCGAAAACTACATTCTGCACTACAGAGTGCATCGTAGACCATTTCACAGTCTGTATGTAAATATTAAAATTGTTAATTTATAGTTTTGAGTGAATTTTTTTTATTATATATATTCAAAGCGGCCCAATGTTTCTAAAGTAATTCAAAATACTTTATCATTGTCTTGCATTTCATTTCATAAGGTGTTGATAGAAGGCCGATGTTGATTACCTCTGTGAAGGTGATTTTGTGACCACTATGTGTTCAGTTGTTAGCGACATATCATGCATAAGAATTGATTGATATTTTTTAAAGGTTAATTCTTTCATATTCCAGTTTGCACTGCTAAGTGTTTTTCTGTTCAGATATGCAAAAAGTACATTTTTTTCATTTATTATGACATATTTGAAATTTACGCACAGTGCTATGTTTTTCTGTTCAGATATGCAGTGCTATTTTGTATATGTGATATTTGTAGAAAGAGGTTTTTGTTGTAGATTAAAGATTTACACTGCAATGTTTGTATTTGCCATAGTTTCCAATAAATGCAAAAAAAAATTATTGTAATGAGTTTGTGTTGATGATGTTTCTAATGGGGTAAAAACAGGTTATGACAAATTAACCATTTTAAATTGTGACAACTTAAAAAAAAAAAAGATTTACTTCATTATAAAACAAGTGAATTGCACCCAATCATTCTAAATGATTTGCTTCAACTTAAAAATTGTGGGTTCAATAAGATTAAAAGAATTATGTTGGTTCAGATTGAAAATTTTAAGTGTGAATCATTACCTTAATTATTTTAAGTTGAATGGAGGTTATACTTTTTTCAGTGTAAAACAAACGCCACAGCGAACCTTCATCTCAAGCAGTAACTTGACAGTTCTTCTCGTTAGGCCAGCAATTCGGGTTTTAAACTTTATTGTAATTAAAGTCAAAATTACTTGCTTTGCGAAACCGAAGAACAAAGACTACTAAATTCTAAATGTTAAGGGCGACTGATGTCTTTCAGTTTGGAGATTTGAGGGTCCGTGTGTATACATTGCAAACTAACATAGTAGACTTGTAAAAGATTGACCAATTTAATAAATTTAACGTAGTGTAGTCTTTGTGGATATGAACGAGACGCCGAAGCCTTGAAAAAATATTTATGTAGCTTTGCTTTGATCTAATTTTGTTTATGGATTAAGGTTTTGCATGAAATTCAGTTTTAAATGTTTGGGGTTATGCAGATACAAGTGCTAGGGATCTGTTGCGGTAAAATCAAATCATCTCCAATATCAGCCTTACAAAGGAGACAAGACAATCATCCTTACATTTTGATTGAATTTATGTTGTATTGGATAAGCATAACAGGTCATGAAGTAAATCACATTATAAAAATCGTCAGTGGTCTCCCCCAGACTTTCTCGTATACTCAAATATGGGGATGGATATTTGAAGTAAACCGCTAGACAATGATTATATTTTTACATTATGCACATTCATGCACGTGCATGTGCCAACAGCCCCACCTCAACCCCTACAAGAATTTCACAAATTTTTATATGCAAAAACAATGTAAACATCACCTTCCATTCAATGTTTTGTTAAAGGACAATCGCAAAAGCACGTGGAAAAAAAGACGAATTTCAGGGAATGCGAAGTGGAGGTAAGGAAAACGTACTCTTTAGTGGCTTAAGCAGGGGTATAAGCAAGAAAAGGATAATGATGAAGTGATGCAGCGTGGCGGAGACACTCGAAAGTTCAAGTTTAGAAAGTCGCAGTGGCCGAAATAAAAAGGAAGTAATCAGATATATAAAAGTCAACGTGAAAACGTAAATCGCAGCCTACCGTCCATACCGTTTTTTTTCCTTTTCATACAATATTACAAATATCGACTTCATCCCCTCACCCCCGCCGAGGACGCGACTCCATGCGGTGATGGTGCTGCTGTACCCAGCATATCTTAGAGCGCTGGCCGCGCACAGAACCTCTGCTCAGAAACCGCTGGGCGATCATCTGGCTGAGTGCTGACGGAAGCTGTTCTGCTGATAACATGTTATTTTATTACAAAGACGTTCGTTATAGGATGTTAGACCATCCTGTCTTAGTTACATGGAGAGGGGTACATGACGCCTCATTCCAAGTGCGGAGAGACATTGAGACTTCATACTAAAAGCCGCCCAACGTCAGAGCGACGGAAACGTCGACTGTTCGCACTCCGCAAAGGATCGAGTGTGTCGCCCCTTCATCGACTATGTGGAGGTAAAGCAAAAATGAAGTGGAGGAATGAAAGAACTGCTTGGATTCAGGCGATGATTGGGAAATGCTTGTTACACTACATTTAAATATACTGTATAATTTTATAGTTTTATTGTTCTTGACATGTGGCAGATGCTTAAATTAGTTTTGATTCAGTTTGTACACATGTAGCGTATATTTCTGCATATACTGCAGCTGTATAATTTCTTTTTCCAATATTATATGTATGTTATTCTATAGGCACGGTGTCGCAGCTGCCTCGCGGTTAGGAGACACGGGTTTGCTTCCCGGTCCTCCCTGCGTGGAATTTGCATGTTCTCCCCGTGTCTGCGTGGGTTTCTTCCGGGCGCTCCGGTTTCCTCCCACAGTCCAAAGACATGCAGGTTAGGTGGATTGGCGATTCTAAATTGGCCCTAGTGTGTGTCCTGTGGTGGGTTGGCACCCTGCTCAGGATTGGTTCCTGCAGACCCCCTTGACCCTGTGTTCGGATTCAGCGGGTTGGAAAATGGATGGAAAGATGATTGTTGCTTCATTTCAGACACAATTGAAGACACACAAGTTAATCATGTTGAACCATCAGAGAAAAAAAAAAAAGATATATAAAAACGGGAAAGGTTTATTAGAAGTTTAATAATAGGATACTGACAATTGATGACTTTAAAAGGAGGGTCAAAGAAATTGCATGTTGGAAAAAACCCCAGTCATCAAAGTCATGCACCCAAACTGGGAACTTATGAAATATCCATTCAGCTGCAATAAAATGTGGTAAAGAAGTTGCAAAAAATTAAAAGAATAAAAGAAGAAGAGATTATTAAGACAAATTGGAATTGAACTGATAATTCCAGTGTCAATCAAACAGCTGCAGGTCAATTAGCTATAAACTGCAAACTGAATTGGATCAATGATACGCAGAAAAAGCAAAAGGAGCGTATGTCAGATTTAGGAGAAGATGGATAGAAGAAGATAAAAAAGAAACTCAAAATATTTTTTATAATTTGAGAAAAAAAAAATAATGGAGAATATCCATCCATCCATCCATTTTCTAACCCGCTGAATCCGAATACAGGGTCACGGGGGTCTGCTGGAGCCAATCCCAGCCAACACAGGGCACAAGGCAGGAACCAATCCCGGGCAGGGTGCCAACCCACCGCAGGACACACACAAACACACCAAGCACACACTAGGGCCAATTTAGAATCGCCAATCCACCTAACCTGCATGTCTTTGGATTGTGGGAGGAAACCCACGCAGAGACGGGGAGAACATGCAAACTCCTTGCCAGATGGACCCAGGAAGTGAACCCAGGTCTCCTAAGTGCTACCCACTGCACCACCGTGCCACCCGTTTTCAAATACAGGATAGGGAAATTAAATGTTTGCAGTTAGCCGATGATACAGCACTTTAAGGAATCAAACAGAAACTGAAAAAGCAATTGAAGGTTTAAAGTTATTTTCTACTGTATCTGGTCTTTCTTTAAACATCAGTAAGTCTGAATTAAAAGCTCCGAGGAAATGTGATACGTTAGTCATTTGTAATTTCCCTGTTAAACATATAATCAATTACCTTGGTATTATAATTACTAAAGATTCAAATGATCTAAATGTTTCTTCTACGTATTATACAACGTTTGGAGAAGAGACTTGATTCTTGGTTGCTGTTTAAGGCAAGTAGACTATGGCAGGCTGTCAGCAGGATGCCATGTTTATAGTTTACTGAATGGAAAAGGAAGCTGCCATCAGTCTCAGTGCTGATAAAGGAAGGAACTGAAAAAGGCAAAGCAGACATGCAGATCTGGAAATGGATGCTCTGCCTACTGGACAATTGTATGTGTTTTTGCTGACCGTGCTTACTTATAACTTGGTAAGGCTTGTTGTGTCCTCTGTATATGATGTAAGTAATCTACTTTTGTGTATAATAAAATTCCTCAACTAGCAGAAAGTGGGGTGCATTTTGTTACGGTATGCTGTGTGCCTCTTGTTACTGTGTCCTGTGACAGGAGTGCTCCCTCTTTGAAGAGAATAAATGGCTTCCTGCCTGTTCTCTCTTAGAGGTTTTGGGTCACACAGGGGGTGACAGTCATTCCTACGACATGTTGTCTATCATTACATTTCTCTCAACTGTTTTCCACACTAATATCCCTTCCCTTCCTCAGATTGATCTGTTGCTGCTCTTCTCGTCTCACCTGTGCTTTTCTATCTGTTTTGTCGAGCCACAATAAGCTGCAAAGACATTTTTAACTTTTTGCTGGAAGTCTGATGTTTCCGTCTCTCTTTTGCATCTTGGCAAGTTTAATTTTTCAACCTTACTCTCCTAGGAGTTTCAGCGACGGTGATCAATGGGTCATCCACTTCATACGAGTATACTACAAAATGGCGAGCTGTAGTGGAGATTCAGGTGGTTTTTGCTGTCCCTCTTCTCTTCCTGCTTCTTCACTCCTGGCTTGGTAGAGTCTGACATTTTCGCTGTGTTTTCCTCCTATGTTGTAACCTTTTTTAAAAAGCAAATTTTGTGGGTGGGTGTGGAGTTGTAGTTTTACTGTTCTTACTGCATTTATAATTGTTTGCTTTTGACTGTTTATTTTTTATAAAACTGTTGGTTCCATTATTTCTTTTCTCATGAATGAAGAATGCCCACTGGAGTCTAACGGCAGACCTCCAGAGCTCCGCTCCATTGAAAAGGCTGTCGCTTTGTATTATTTGTTAGTGATGTTATGTTATACTCCTGTATACACTATGATTAATTGTAGGGTTGGGTGGGATTATCTGACTCAAATAATGACAGCTGTAGAGTAAACCAAGTGATGTAAATGTGCAATCCAATTGGCTGTTTAGTGGAGCTCTTGAATCATAGAGTTCTGAAGGTCTGCAGCAAGAACCATCTCCAAAAATGACAAAATACTGTGAGACCTCCAAACCAGAACCAAGAGGCAGGCCAAACTCCCCACTAGCCAAACCAGAGAAGGCTCACTCCCAGGCAGCCTGACTGACTACTCCACCAGCTGGATGAGGCCTATATTTGTCCAAGGTTGAGGCTCCAAAAGTCATACAATAATGGTAAAGACCTACAAAGATATTCAAAATGCCACACAAGTGAGGGGATTACCATCAACCCCTAGCATGTGTAAGAATGGGGGAAAATATATAATCTTTAAAAAGAAACCCATCCATTATCCAACCCACTGTATCCTAACTACAGGGTCACAGTGGTCTTCTGGAGCCAATCCCAGCCAGCAAAGGGCACAAGGCAGGAAACCAACCCCAGGCTTGGTGCCAGCCCACCACAGGGCATGCGCGCGCGCGCGCGCGCACACACACACACACATCAGGGCCAATTTAAAATTGCCAATACATGTAACCTGCATGTCTTTGGACTGTGGGAGGAAACTGGAGCACCCAGAGGAAACCCACGCAGACACGGGGAGAACATGCAAACTCCATGCAGGGAGGACCCGGGAAGTGAATCCTGGTCTCCTAAATGCAAGGCAGAAGTGCCACCCTTAAAAAAAGAATTGATAAAATGGAACAATAACAAAATAGTCAAAAATATAACTAGCCAAAAAGATTTGATTAAAAAAGCAATCATTTGTGGCCAAGTCCCAGTACAATATCCAAAGAAAGGCAAAATTTCCAATAAAAGGACCTGTACCGATTGGCTAGACAGAGGGACCGAGCTGGGAAAGATGTGCAGCAGCTTAGGGTGATAAATGATAAAGATGGAAACATACTGACAAGGTCGGAGAGTGTGTTGAGCCGATAGAAAGAATACTTTGAGATGCTGATGAAGAAAACCAGAGAGAGAGAGAGAGGTGGTTGCATGTTGTGGAGATAGTGAATCAGGAAGTGCAATGGATAAGAAAAGAGGAAGTAAGGACAGCTATGAAGAGGATGAAGAATGAAAAAGCCGTTGGTCCAGATGACATACCTATGGAAGCATGGAGGTATTTAGGAAAGATGGTAGTGGCATTTTTAACCAGATTGTTTAATGGAATCTTGGAAAGTGAGAGGATGCCTGAGGAGTGGACAAGTAGTGTACTGGTGCAGATATTTAAGAATAAGGGGGATGTGCAGGACTGCAGTAACTACAGGGGTTTAAAATTGATGAGCCACAGCATGAAGTTATGGGAAAGAGTAGTGGAAGATAGGTTAAGTAGTGAGGTGATGATTAGTGAGCAGCAGTATGGTTTCATGCCAAGAAAGAGCACCACAGATGTGAGGTTTGCTCTGAGGATAGTGGAGAAGTTGAGAAGGCCAGAATTAGTTGCATTGCATCTTTGTGGACCTGGAGAAAGCAAATGACAGGGTGACAGAGGAGCTGTGGTATTGTGTGAGGAAGTCGGGAGTGGCAGTGAAGTACGTAACAGTTGTACAGATGTACGAGGGAAGTGTGACTCGTGATGTCTGCGGTAGGAGTGACGGATGCATTCAGTGTGGAAGTACATCAGGGATCAGCTCTAAGCCCTCTTATTTGCAATGGTGGACAGGTTGACAGACGAGATTAGACAGTTGTCCCCGTGGCCTATGTTTGCCAAGGACATTGTGAGCTGTAGCAATAGTAGGGAGCAGGTTAAGGAGACTCTGGGGAGGTGGAGATATGCTTAGAGAGGAATGAAGGTGAAGGTCATGTGAGTGAGGTCAGTGGAATGGTAAGGATACAGGGAGTAGAGATAGCAAAGGAGGAGGAGTTTAAATACTTGGTTATGAACAGTACAGAGTAATGGGGAGTGTGGAAGAGGGGTGAAAATGAAAGGAGTGATTTGTGACAGACTGGTAACAAGAGTAAAGAAGGTTTACAGGATGGTAGTGAGACCAGCTGTTATATGGGTTGGAGACAGAGGCACTGACCAGAAAGCTGGAGGTAGCAGAGTTTAAAGATGCTACGATTTGCTTTGGGCATGACAAGGATAAACTGGAATAGAAATGGACATTAGACAGTAAAAGGCTCAATTGTGTTAATTTGGACATGTGCTGAGGAGGATGCCAATAGGTTTATGGACATGGTGAGAGAGAGAGAGAGAGAGAGAGGCAATTGGTACAACAGAAAAAGATGCAGAGGACCGAGATATGGAAGGTCTGCTGTGGCCACCCCTAACCAGAGCATCCAAAAGACACTAGTAGTTGCAGTGCTTAACACTCATTCAGGGTCACTTACCCAGCTGGATGCCAATATTAAAGCTGTAATTAAAATACCTTTGGCAAGTTTAGTTAATCTGCTGTAACTTTCTGAAGGCAGACTGACAATTTGTTAGATACCAATTGCAATTAAAGATGGAATAAAAACCTCCAGCCACTGGGAGACCCCACACCAAGATAACCAGCACCAGCTTAGAATATCTAATGGCTGATCAGATGGCTTGCTCTAGACTATGACCCATGCAAGTCTTCCCCACCAGGTTTAACCCTTTGTTCAGAGGCTAAGACCAGTAATAGAAACTTCACTTGGCAGCAAAGGAGATTGGAGATGGACAATAGTATCTAGTTGCAAGTGAATTTTAAAGACTAGGCAAGCCAAGTCTGAAGACCCTTGGATTACAGCATATAATGCCCAGATATTCCCCCTCCCTTTAGAAGAGTCAGCAAGATAATGCTTCCAATAGGGGCACATAGACCCCTCTTAAAAATTCAAGACAAAAGTTGCAATCATTAAAATTTATTGCTTGGTGTTATCAGTTCCATTTGCTTTTCTGAAGACAAAGAATAGTACAGCAACACAGGAGACAGCCAGGACACCCACAACGGCTCCAAGGATGGAAGCTTGGAATTGGGATCCTGCATGGAGAAAAGTAAATTAGGAAAGAAATCTAAACCCACTTAAGGACTGCTATTTAACTTGACATAGCAAGAGCTTAACACGGCTTGCATGTAGACCTAAGTTACCTGAAGTTTTATCTTGCTGGCCTGACAGGGCCTGTGATAAAGACAAAGGAGAGACCTGCTCCAAATAGATGGGTCCCACAGAAATGGTCTTCTCCCATCCAGCTGGGACACTCACTTCACCTGGAAAACAAATGTAGTTTGTGTATCCAAAGGCTGGACACTGCAGAAGTCTGCTGTAAAGGTCACTTACTTGCTCTCCTGGGTCTGTATCTGGGGGCACCAGAGCCCCTCCTGAAGGGAGGGGGGTTGGCACAGCTTGTGTCACAGCAGCTACAGACAGCATTGTTCCCATCCACTGAGCTCCACCTGAAAGCACAGCCACCAATCACAACCTGCTACATCATTTGAACAGATGCACCCTCATCCTCCCAGTCACTTACTGGCTCAGTGCAGAGTTGTATGAACAATCCTTATTCAAAGGATCAACATCAGCAGACACCAAGGTCACCTTCAGATGGCAGGTAATGAAGATCTGAAAGTAGACATGCAAGACACTACAGTCACACCTGGGAGCTTCAATGGAATTCCACCAAATGGACAGGAGGAAAGGACTTACTGAACTAGTAGTCAGGCCATAAAACCTAAAGGCATCCAGCTGGAACTGCATTACAGACTGGGCAACTCTGGGGGACACGAAATGGGAATTGGAGCCTGTCAGTTGGCTGTCCAAGAAACACCTGCAATACACAAGAGGGACTATAGCATTGCATTTCCAGACCAAGATCTAGTCAGACTATTGCTCCCACCCACCCATGATTCCCAATGAAGGTGTAGGCTGGGGCAGATGCATTGGACCCAGGAGTGGCCACACAGCTGTCCACAAAGACACGGAGAGGCTCATGGTTCGTGCTGTCCACAGATGCTTGAAGGTTAATGAGGTCTCCTAGGAAGAAGGTTTTGGATGCACTCGGCCCACTCCAGTCACCTGCAGACAGGAATGTTACAAGGTGTTCAGGTCACATTAGTGCAAATGGAAAGTATGATTTAAATGTGTACACCTACTGCTCATTATAACAAGCGAGAAGCCCAGAATATCCTCAGCAGATATCGTGGAGGTGTAGGGAACCCAAGTGGGGTTCAAGGCATTGCTGCTGACATTGTGGAGCCTGTGGTGGGGAGAAAAGTTCTAATTGATGCACATGGCACAGATTTGAAGCAGGACAGACTTGTGCCTCAGTCAACTTGAACTGGGCATAGAGTATAGCAATGATGCGTTAAGGTACAAGTGGAGTTGGTCCCATATATGTTGTCATCTCTCACCTGTTGTAGTGGCATTCAATCTGCACCACAGCTGGATTTGTTCTTACAATGGGAAGACCATCTATTGCAGAAGGATTGTAGTCCAGAGTGAAGCTGTATACTATCTCAGCACTCTGTTTTTGCAGCTATTGAGGTAACAATTTGTTGGCTTGTCTCTTTAGATGCAGAGTATGTTCTAAATCCAAGGAATCTTTGGATCAATACATCTCTGGGAAAAGCAGCAGACTTCCTCCAAGCCAATTGAAGCAAAACCTATACACTGGATTTTCTACATTACTTGTATGTCGAATCCATTTAGTCAATTTGCAGCAAATCTTTGACAATGTTGGATTGCAGAACTCTAAAACCTAAAGTTACCGACTGCTAGATATTGTAGGTGGCTCTTTGGCCGGATGAGTCATCCTCTAAAGCTGAAACTAATGCCATCAAAGAATGCTTTATAAAATGAATAAAGACAAGCAGCCATCCATGAATTAGACCTGGCCTTGACATTTATACTAATCTACATTTCAAAATGCTAAATTAGTACATGTGAAATTCTGGACCAACATTTGTCACTTTGTCTTGTCTTTAAATGATCTCAACAAAAGGATCCGATTTCTCAATCTCTGGTCACCATATGAAGTTCTGCACAGAAACTAAAGTTTACCAACTTGCAGATTTTCACAACTGAAACATTACAGCAATGCAATGTTGACAAATACCACAGCCCTCAAGTGCCTACTGTCCAGCCAGGTACTCAGCCTTACAAGATTAAGCAAATATGAATACATTTTTAGGTAACCTTCACAGGACGGGGACTATCAGAAACCTTTCATAAAACTTGTCCATAAGAGAACAAGGGGAGTCAAATAGCTGGCCAAAGTCACTCATGCAAGGGGTTTGGCCGGCAGTTTAATCATTAAGGATGCTCAGGGGGAAGCCTTTAGATTTTGCATTTCCCTATCCCACAACAGGACTTTATACACCATGGCCAAGTAACCACTTTGGCCGTTTAGCTAATGAGGCATTGCACATCTACTCAACTCAGGAATAAAATTCAGTCCACATTAAAACACTGAAGCGCAGCTGTAAAGTTTAAGTTGCTGGACTCGCCGTTCAGAAACGTTAATTCGTCTCGGCCTCCATGCTCCTGAACCCTGCAAGCACAGGTGCCCACACCGATTGGAGCACATAACGCAGGCCTCAACTCCTTCATCCGCAATTCCAGCGCCTATACGGGCAGGCAGTCCGCTATGAAGCTCCGCGCCTCACTGGAAACCAAGATTGTTAATGCGTACCTGAACAAAGGCGACTCTAGGACCAGAACACTAACAAAACCAAGGCCAAACCACTAAAGCATTCAGTAACTTAGCACTGTATATGTCAGTAAAGATGAAAGTGCGAGCGCACTGAAGCCACTCACCTCCACGGTGCTCCCACAGCCCTGCAGAGGCGCTTCAATCACAAAGGGCTGAGCACCGGCCGGGCTGGTGACTCCACATCCACCCATGGAAAGATCAGAAGGCTGGACCGGCTTTTGGATGCCCAGCAAGTCCGGACTGATGGTGACGATCACCTCCCTGTCGGTGCACTGAGCGGTTACGGTCTGCGGAGCGCCAATTCTCGGCTCAACATATTGCAAGACCGCGGGCTTCTGCTGCGTTGTGAAAACCTTCCGTCCTTTGAAACGGGGCTGAGCAAAAGCATCGTAGAAGATAAAGAACAGCAACACTACTAATATCTGACCCTTGTCTTTACACCACATTTTGAAACTACAAATGGAGGAAAAACAACAAAAAGAAGTGAAGATTGAAGCGCAGCGCAGTCTTTATATACACGAATGAAGGCATTCGGCTGATTAAAGTTCATAACACGTGCGGAGAAAAAGATCGCCAATCAGTCACCAATCGCTCTTGAAATAAACAATAAGCGTGAAATACTGAGGTGAGTTACGTCAGAAAAGATAATAAAATTAGAATCACAAATTAAAACAAACTCCACAGCGAACCTTCATCTCAAGCAGTAACTTGACAGTTCTTGTGAAGAACGTGAGGCCAGCAATTCGGATTTTAAACTTTATTGTAATTAAAGCCAAAATTAATTGCTTTGCGAAACCGAAGAACAAAGACTACTAAATTCTAAATGTTAAGGGTGATTGATGTCTTGAAGGAATTTCAGTTTGGAGATTTGAGGGTCCGTGTGGATACATTGCAAACTAACATGGTAGACTTGTAAATAATTGACCAATTTAATAAATTTAACTTAGTGAAGTGTCTTTGTGGATATGGACGGGGAGCTGAAGTCTTGATTAAATATATATGTAGCTTTGCTTTGATCTAATTTTGTTTATGGATTAAAGTTTTGCATGAAATTCATTTTTAAATGTTTGGGGTTATGCAGATACAAGTGCTAGGGATCTGTTGTGGTAAAATCAAATCATCTCCAATATCAGCCTTACAAAGGAGACAAGACAATCATCCTTACATTTTGATTGAATTTATGTTGTAATGGATAAGCATAACAGGTCATGAAGTAAATCACATTATAAAAAATCGTCAGTGGTCTCCCCCAGACTTCTCGTATACTCAAATATGGGGATGGATATTTGAAGTAAACCGCTAGACAATGATTATATTTTTACATTATGCACATTCATGCACGTGCATGTGCCAACAGCCCCACCTCAACCCCTACAAGAATTTCACAAATTTTTATATGCAAAAACAATGTAAACATCACCTTCCATTCAATGTTTTGCTAAAGGACAATGGCAAAAGCACGTGGAAAAAAAAGACAAATTTCAGGGAATGCAAAGTGGAGGTCAGGAAAACGTACTCGTTAGTGGCTTAAGCAGGGGTATAAGCAAGAAAAGGATAATGATGAAGTGATGCAGAGTGGCGGAGACACTCGAAAGTTCAAGTTTAGAAAGTCGCATTGGCCGAAATAAAAAGGAAGTAATCAGATATATAAAAGTCAACTTGAAAAATTAAATCGCAGCCTACCGTCCATACCGTTTTTTCCTTTTCATACAATATTACAAATATTGACTTCATCCCCCCACCCCCGCCGAGGACGTGACTCCATGCGGTGATGGTGCTGCTGTACCCAGCATATCTTAGAGCGCTGGCCGCGCACAGAACCTCTGCTCAGAAACCGCTGGGCGATCATCTGGCTGAGTGCTGACGGAAGCTGTTCTGCTGATAACATGTTATTTTATTACAAAGACGTTCGTATAGGATGTTAGCCGCCCAACGTCAGAGTGACGGAAACGTCGACTGTTCGCACTCCGCAAAGGCTCGAGTGTGTCGCGCCTTCATCAACTGTGTGGAGGTAAAGCAAAAATGAAGTGGGGGAAAGAAATAACTGCTTGGATTCAGACGATGATTGGGAAATGCTTGTTACACTACATTTAAATACACTGTATAATTATAGTTTTATTGTTATTGACATGTGGCAGATGCTTAAATTAGTTTTGATTCAGTTTGTACATATGTAGCGTATATTTCTGCATATACTGCAGCTGTATATGTTCTCTTTCCAATTTTATATGTATGTTAATCTATAGGCACGGTGGCGCAGTAGTGGCGCATGCTGCCTCGCAGTTAGGAGACACAGGTTCACCTCCCGGGTCCTCCCTGCGTGGAGTCTGAATGTTCTCCCCATGTCTGCGTGGGTTTCCTCCCACAGTCCAAAGACATGCAGGTTAGGTCAAATTGTCCTGTGGGTGTGCCCTGCGGTGGGCTGGTGCCTTGCCCGGTGTTTGTTTTTGGCTTGGATTGGCTCAAGCAGACCCCGTGACCCTGTACTTAGGATATAGCGGGTTGGTAAATGACTGACTATTCTTTAGGGAATTAGGACTCCTGAGTTACATATTTTTCTGGTTTTATTTGAAGAAAATATTTTCTTTTTTCCGTTAATATTTTTTTATTTTTTTATCACATTAGCTCTATTAATGTCAGGGATATTCGTTTTTCAACAAAACAGAAAAGCGTTGTTTTTTTTGTTGTAAGAAATTTAATGCTAACTATTTGTGTGTGTGTGTGTGTGTTTTTTCAGATTTTCAGTTTTGTATGAAGCAGTGGGTTGATGATGTTTCGTTGTTGTTTGGTAGCAATCATTCTGCAGGTCTTGCAATATTAAAAGGTTCATTTAAAGGTAAAATTATTAGTTAATAAAATTAATAATTTCGGTAGATGAATAATAAATGTGGTGGATATTGAAGGAAAAACTGCGTTATTTGGAAATATTTATGCCTAAAATATTACAGTTTTTTTTCAATTGCTTAGACACTAAAATTAAAACTTTCTCACAATTAACAAATCCTCTTACTCAAGGAGCAAAACACCGGCCTAGATTTGCACAACTGTAAGCACATTTTCAGCTTCACACTTTTTGCAAAACATAACACACAGTGATTTGCAAAACACTAAACACACTTAACATACATTGCACACAAAAATCTATCAGGAAGTCACTTCCTTGCAATACCAAAGCACTGACTGTCAAATTACCGCACCGACCAACCAACTGGTTCAACACAGTCATCAGGTGTGCAAACACTTGTTTGCTTAATTGTAGACACACCAATCAGGTGTTTAAGCTCTATAAAAAGGCAACAGGCAAGTTCACCTGTCTTCAACAAAAATGGACAGTGTCGGAAGAAGAGGAAAAGTACGGATGAGAGGGGGAATCCTGAGAGAACAAGGTGGAGGAAGAGGCCAAGGTAGGGGAAGAGGAAGAGGGAGAGGAAGACCTAGAGGAGGGGTAGGACATGCACAAAGAAGAAGACAACCAAATCTGTGTAACGAAATTCGTGCTACAATTGTGGACCATGTAATAAACCACGGACTAACACTGAGGGAGGCTGGACTGAGAGTACAGCTTAACCTAAGCAGGAACACAGTGGCATCAATAGTTCGGACATTTCGTCAAGAGCACAGGTGAGAAACTTCTGTCAACAGAAAATCCATAGCTTACTGCATGTACTATATCAACCGTTTTGGTATGTATTCATGTTTCATTTTACAGTAAGCTACATGTATTTTGTTTGCCCAACATAGGATTGAACGTCGAGAACACCAAGGAGGGAGGCGCCCTATATTCACACAGGAGCAAGAAAGAGAGATCATAAACCTCGTTTTGGCCAATAATGCAATCAGACTTCGAAATTCAAGCCCATATTGTCAATGATCACCAAATTTTCAGTAATGTCCTACAGGTCTCTCTGTCAACAATAGGCCGTATCCTTAAAAAACATCAAGTTGTGATGAAACAATTGTATAAAGTGCCATTTGAAAGAAATTCAGACAGGGTGAAAGCCCTGCGGCATGAATATGTGGCGTTATGTTTTGTTCACTGACTGTAGTATTGTGTACTGCACACATAACCTTTTTACAGTACATGTAATTTTACTGTATAGCAGACCTACAGTATATTGATAACGCAATGTGATATTTTGCTGTATTTCAGAGAGTGTTGCGAATGGATGCGGAAGAAGTCCCGCATGAGTTTATATACATTGATGAAGCTGGATTTAACCTGACAACAGTGAGAAGAAGGGGAAGAAACATCCTTGGCCACAGGGCTATTGTCAATGTACCAGGGCAACGTGGGGGTAACATTACCCTTTGTGCTGCCATTACACAGAATGGGGTCCTCCACCGCCATGCCAACTTGGGTCCTTACAACACTGACCTCATTCTTACATTTTTAGACCGATTACACAATACACTGTGTGCACAATTATTAGGCAAGTGAGTATTTTGACCATATCATCATTTTTAATGTGTATATTCCAACTCCAATCTGTATTAACTTGAATGCTTATTGGATTTAAGCACGTCAGGTGATGTGTATTTGTGTAATGAGGGAGGGTGTGGCCTAAGGAGATCAACACCCTATATCAAGGTGTGCAGAATTATTAGGCAGCTAGTTTTCCTCGTGCAAAATGGGCCAAAAAAGAGATTTAACTGACTCTGAAAAGTCAAAAATTGTAAAAAGTCTTTCAGAGGGATGCAGCACTTTTGGAATTGCTAAGATATTGGTGTGTGATCACAGAACCATCAAACATTTTGTTGCAAATAGTCAACAGGGTCGCAAGAAACATGTTGAGAACAAAAAACGCAAATTAGCTGCCAAAGATTTGAGAAGAATCAAACGTGAAGCTACCAGGAACCCATTATCCTCCAGTACTTTCATATTCCAGAGCTGCAACCTACCTGGAGGGCCCAGAAGTACAAGGTGTTCAGTGCTCAAAGACATGGCCAATGTAAGGAGGGCTGAAACCCAACCACCACTGAACAAGAAACATAAGTTGAAACGTCAAAACTGGGCCAAGAAATATCTGAAGACAGATTTTTTTCAAAGGTTTTATGGACCGATGAGATGAGAGTGACTCTTGATGGAACAGAAGAAAGGACCTGTGGATCAGTAATGGGCACAGAGCTCCACTCCAACGTGGAGGTGGGGTACTGGTATGAGCTGGTATTTTTAAAGATGAGCTAGTTGGACCTTTTTGCATTGAAGATGAACTCAAAATCAACTCCCAAACCTACTGCCAGTTTTTCGAAGACACTTTCTTCAAACAGTGATACAGGAAAAGACCATGATTTTTATGCAGGCCAATGCTCCATCACTTGCATCGAAGTTCTCCACTGCGTGGCCAGCCAGTAAAGGCCTTAAAGATGAAGGAATAATGACATGGCCCCCCTTCCTCATCTGACCTAAACCCTATCGAGAACTTGTGGGCACTTCTTAAACGCTAGATTTACGGGGGAGAAAAACAATACACCTCTCTGAAGAGTGTCTGGGAGGCTGTAGTCATTGCTCCACAAAAAGCTGATCGTCAACAGATCAAGAAACTGACAGACTCCATGAATGGAAAGGCTTATGACTGTTATTGGAAAGAAGGGTGGCTATATTGGTCATTGATTGATTGATTTATTTTTTTTGAAATGTCAGAGATGTTTATTTGTAAATTTTGAGGTGTTTGTTTATTATTCTCACTATAACAGATGAAAATAAACAAGTGAGATGGGAAAATTTTCATTTTTCCTTTAGTTGCATAATAAATCTGCACACTAATAGTTGCCTAATAATTGTGCACATATGTATTCCCCTGATGATGTTCACACTCACATTTCCGTTGTGAAACATTCAGGTTTCAGGTTTATTAACATTTTGGATTGACTGATAGCACCGTGTTTGTTCCATAGTAAAATTAATCCTCAAAAATACAACTTGCCTAATAATTGTGCACACAGTGTATTATCACAGCAGCAAACCAAAGGGACCAGATGCAATACATTGTCGTCTGGGACAATGTGGCTTTCCATCGTTCCGCCCAGGTCCAAAACTGGTTTCATCAACACCCACAATTTACAGTTCACTACCTTCCACCATACTCCCCCTTCCTAAACCCCATCGAAGAGTTCTTTTCAGCGTGGCGGTGGAAGGTTTATGATCTCCGGCCCTATGTCCAGATGGCCCTCATTCAAGCTATGGAGGAAGCATGTGATCAAATTGAAGCAGCATCCATACAAGGGTGGATTCGTCACTCCAAAAGATTCTTTCCACGTTGCCTTGCAAATGAAAATATAGCCTGTGATGTTGACGAGGCCCTGTGGCCAGATCCAGCTAGGCGGAGAGATGGTTAGCTTTTTATTTTTTATTTTTATTCTGTACTGAACTGGATATGTAATTTGTTACAGTATTATTGTAAGCTTACAGTACAATGGTATGTTTAGTAATACCATATGGAAACTGGAAAAATGTTTTGTTACGTAGGAATGTTTCGTTCAAATGTTCAGTATTGACTGACTTGAGTACATGAAAAGAAATAAATATGTTCGTCAAGGTGCAGTACTTGTCTCGTGTGTTGTGTTTGGTCAATATATTCATGTTCTTTGTCAATATCTCAAAAAAGAGAAAAAAAAATCAAACCAGGACTGTATCATTAGAAAGGTAGAAATGTTACAAGTGTTTCAGATTGAGCACAGCAGTGTGTAATTGGTTCAAACAGAATCCGACTGTATGAACCATGTGTGCGCCATAGGGTAACAAAATGGGCTTTTGGTAAATGATTGTACAGTTTTGAATTAGGTGTTTCATTTTGCAAAAGATCTAAGATATTCTGCTACTTGTGTGTGTAGATGTGTGAATTGTGTGTAGGGTTTTGACAAAATGAGCCTTGTTTTTAAAATCGAGCAATCGTAAAAAACTGTAATTAATCAATATAATTATAAGAAGATTATAGAAGAAGTTAAAAAGATGAAGGAAAAGTTTCAGGATAGACAGATCTACAAGACACTCCCTTCTGACTTGGCGTTGTCAAAATTTCAGACTTATTGATATATGGAGAAATAAACATTCAGGAATAAAGGAAGTTAACATGGTGTATAGCAGGTCTAAATAATCCAGAATTGATTGTTGCTTCATTTCAGACACAATTGAAGACCAAGTTAATGTTGAGCCATCAGAGAAAAAAAAAATATATATATATATAAAAATGGTAAAGGCTTATTAGAAGTTTAATAATAGGATACTGACAAATGATGACTTTACAAGGAGGGTCAAAGAAATAGCATGTTGGAAAAAGCCCCAGTCATCAAAGTCATGCAGCCAAAACTGGAAACTTATGAAATATCCATTCAGCTGCAATAAAATGTGGTAAAGAAGTTGCAAAAATTAATAGAATAAAAGAAGAAGAGATTATTAAAACAATTTGGGACTGAACTGTGTGTAGACTGGCCCAGACACAGACAGGCAGACACGTTCATGTCACCCACAAACACGTTTATTTACAATATTTACGATCTTAAAGTGCACCACAAAACCCCCAAAGTCCTGGCCACACAATGCCTTTCTCTTCTCTCTTCTCTCTTCTCCAGCTCAGTCCACTCTACTCCCGACTCTTGCCTCGAATGAAGGGAGGCGGCCCCTTTTATTATCACCCGGATGTGCTCCAGGTGGGTTCCGGCAATCACCCGCCGACACGCCCCTGTGTGGCAGAAGTCCCGGCTGCATCCCAGGAAGCACTCAGGGTGTCCCTGCTCTTCTTCCCCCAGCACTTCCTGGTGTGGCGGAAGTGCTGAGGTCCAAGGCTCCAAAGGCATGGGGGCGCCCCCTGGCGGTGACCATTGGCCCCTACAGGGTGGAGCTTCAAAGCTCTGTGCCCATGGCCCCCAAAGCAACCAGGGTGGTGGCCCCCACGTGATCCAAGGCGGACGCATGCCCTCTTCAGGTCCTTCATGGCGTCCCTGGCACCTCTGACAACTGATAATTCCAGTGTCAATCAAACAGCTGTAGGTCAATTAGCTATACACTGCAAACTGAATTGGATCAATGATACGCAGAAAAAGCAAAAGGAGCTTATGTGAGATTTAGGAGAAGATGTTTGAAGAAGATAAAAAAAAAACTCAAAATATTTTTTAGAATTTGGAAAAAAAAATAATGGAGAATATAGATCTGCTAATAAACCTTAAAATAAATGGATGTGTAACACAGTGGTTCTCAATCTGTGGGGCGGGCAGGACACACACACACCAAGCACAAACTAGGGACAATTTCGGATCGCCAATCCACCTAACCTGCATGTCTTTGGACTGTGGGAGGAAACCCACGCAGACACGGGGAGAACATGCAAACTCCTTGCCAGATGGACCCAGGAAGTGAACCCAGGTCTCCTAAGTGTGAGGCAGCAGCAATACCCACTGTGCCACTGTGCCACCCGTTTTCAAATACAGGATAAGGAAATTAAATGTTTGCAGTTAGCCGATGATACAGCACTTTAAGGAATCAAACAGAAATTGAAAAAACAATTGAAGGTTTAAAGTTATTTTCTACTGTATCTGGTCTTTCTTTAAACATCAGTAAGTCTGAATTAAAAGCTCCGAGGAAATGTGATACGTTAGTCATTTGTAATTTCCCTGTTAAATATATAATTAATTACCTTGGTATTATAATTACTAAAGATTCAAATGATCTAAATGTTTCTCCTACGTATTATACAACGTTTTGAGAAGAGACTTGATTCTTGGTTGCTGTTTAAGGCAAGTAGACTATGGCAGGCTGTCAGCAGGATGCCATGTTTAGTTTACTGAGAGGAAAAGGAAGCTGCCATCAGTCTGTCTCAGTGCTGATAAAGGAAGGAACTGAAAAAGGCAAAGCAGACATGCAGATCTGGAAATGGATGCTCTGCCTACTAGACAATTGTATGTGTTTTTGCTGACCGTGCTTACTTATAACTTGGTAAGGCTTGTTGTGTCCTCTGTATATGATGTAAGTAATCTACTTTTGTGTATAATAAAATTCCTCAACTAGCAGAAAGTGGGGTGCATTTTGTTACGGTATGCTGTGTGCCTCTTGTTACTGTGTCCTGTGACAGGAGTGCTCCCTCTTTGAAGAGAATAAATGGCTTCCTGCCTGTTCTCTCTTAGAGGTTTTGGGTCACACAGGGGGTGACAGTCATTCCTACGACATGTTGTCTATCGTTACATTTCTCTCAACTGTTTTCCACACTAATATCCCTTCCCTTCCTCAGATTGATCTCTTGCTGCTCTTCTCGTCTCACCTGTGCTTTTCCATCTGTTTTGTCGAGCCACAATAAGCTGCAAAGACATTTTTAACTTTTTGCTGGAAGTCTGATGTTTCCGTCTCTCTTTTGCATCTTGGCAAGTTTAATTTTTCAACCTTACTCTCCTAGGAGTTTCAGCGACGGTGATCAATGGGTCATCCACTTCATATGAGTATACTACAAAATGGCGAGCTGTAGTGGAGATTCAGGTGGTTTTTGCTGTCCCTCTTCTCTTCCTGCTTCTTCAATCCTGGCTTAGTAGAGTCTAATATTTTCGCTGTGTTTTCCTCCTATGTTGTAACCTTTTTTAAAAAGCAAACTTTGTGAGTGGGTGTGGAGTTGTAGTTTTACTGTTCTTCCTGTATTTATAATTGTTTGCTTTTGACTGTTTATTTTTTATAAAACTGTTGGTTCCATTATTTCTTTTCTCATGAATGAAGAATGCCCACTGGAGTCTAACGGCAGACCTCCAGAGCTCCGCTCCATTGAAAAGGCTGTCGCTTTGCATTATTTGTTAGTGATGTTATGTTATACTCCTGTATACACTATGATTAATTGTAGGGTTGGGTGGGATTATCTGACTCAAATAATGACAGCTGTAGAGTAAACCAAGTGATGTAAATGTGCAATCCAGTTGGCTGTTTAGTGGAGCTCTTGAATCATAGAGTTCTGAAGGTCTGCAGCAAGAACCATCTCCAAAAATGACAAAATGCTGTGAGACCTCCAAACCAGAACCAAGAGGCAGGCCAAACTCCCTACTAGCCTACCCATAGAAGGCTCACTCCCAGGCAGCCTGACTGACTACTCCACCAGCTGGATGAGGCCTATATTTGTCCAAGGTTGAGGCTCCAAAAGTCATACAATAATGGTAAAGACCTATAAAGATATTCAAAATGCCACACAAGTGAGGGGATTACCATCAACCCCTAGCATGTGTAAGAATGGGGGAAAAAAATATTCTTTAAAAAGAAACCTATCCATTATCCAACCCACTGTATCCTAACTACAGGGGCACAGTGGTCTGCTGGAGCCAATCCCAGCCAGCAAAGGGCACAAGGCAGGAAACCAACCCCGGGCAGGGTGCCAGCCCACCACAGGGCATGCGCACACACACACACATCAGGGCCAATTTAGAATTGCCAATACATGTAACCTGCATGTCTTTGGACTGTGGGAGGAAACTGGAGCACCCAGAGGAAACCCACGCAGACACGGGGAGAACATGCAAACTCCATGCAGGGAGGACCTGGGAATTGAACCCTGGTCTCGTAACTGCAAGGCAGAAGTGCCACCCACTGCGCCACCCTTAAAAAAAGAATTAATCGATAAAATGGAACAATAACAAAATAGTCAAAAATATAACTAGACAAAAAGATTTGATTAAAAAAGCAATCAATTGTGGCCAAGTCCCAGTACAAAATCCAAAGACGGGCAAAATTTCCAGCTAACCAAAAAAACTGAAACAAAGGCAATACTTATAAGACAGAACGATTTCAAATGAACCACGAGGAACTCGCTTTCCCTTTTTGCCTTTAAAAGTTAACAATGGTTCCTTGTGGTGAGCTAATGGTGGTCCTGCCTCTTGGGGGTCCACCCACAACACACAAGCAGCATCAGAGAACAAAATTAGCTAAACAGAAACTAAATACTCTCTCTCTGTACTGTATATAAAGTAATGAAACATTAACCATCCAGCATCAGGCCTTCATGTCCGGGCGTTACGTCACCTGGCATCTGATGAGCAGAAGAAATAACAGAGGAGTTTGTTGTCTGGGGTTGCAAAGCCCACCCCTAAAATAAAATAAATATCATTCTTCGACTTTTCACTCCTTATATTCCTCACTCTTGAACTCTGAATCCTCCATGCACCTTCTCTCTGTTTCTTTTCTTTTTTTGCAGTCTCTTCATTTTCTCCTTTAATGCCTTTCCTTTCACTCCTCTTCTTCCTTCTGTTTCAGTCCTCTGGTTGTGCAATAATTAAGCAGCCAAAATATAGTTTTTAAGAGATGTGTGCAACCCCAAATGCAACTTAAACCCTTAAGTCAAATTGCAAGACGTCACAATATGCTGACCTTGTAACATAATTTAATTGTACAAAAGATAAAACCATTCTTCAGCATTTCTATCTTTAAATGTGTAAATTGTTAAAGAATACTTAATGCTTCAGAATAGATGGAACATTCACAAAATAGCTGGAGAAAATAGCTTGCTTGGGGGTGTGGATTTGACTGAAGTATTGACAACCATAAAAGTGACACGAGTGTGGATGCCTCCCTGCTTGAAAAAGCGTCGCGTGCCCAGCTAACTGCTTGAACTGCTTGAACAGGAGACTTACGGTAGGAGAGCTCTGCACATGCGCACAACACACAATTAGCAGAAGTCTGCTGGGCTACCCAGGTATCAATAAATTGCGCATTAACTGACATCGGTGCGTGCGTGGAATCATCGATCTGCTATAACTTCTGCATGTTCTTAGGGACACATAATATATTAAACAAATTTGATCTTTGTGAGACTTTATCGCAAAGATTTAGAAAGGTTCTTTAGACTTCAGCAGTGTATAAGAATATATTTTAACATAGGTATCTTTAGGCCACTCCATGCTTCTGTGTATTGCAGTCACGGGGATGATGGCAACCCTTTGGCTTTATAAAGTATGGGTATACAAGAGAATATTTGGCATATAGCTAATAATATGATATTCTGTTACAAATAGGACCATATATGGAACATCAAATCATCATGTATTAGGTTACATAGAGAGAGGTAAGTGACGCTTCATTCCAAGTGCGCAAACCTTAAGATTTTATTGTAGAATGAACTCATCTTACTTAGAGAAATTAGACAAAATACGATATAACTGAAAAGCTTAACACATAAAAATGTTGCATAAAAATGATCCGATACAGCATGAGCCTCTACAGAACAGGCCGTCATTATCGTACTCCATATCTAATTACATGTGGTCATTTGTTGTCTTCTATTTATTATTCATCCACATTTCTTCTCAGCTTTGTATGTTTCCGCTTGGGAAAGTTGCCTGAAGAAGGGGGCCCGAGTTGCCTCGAAAGCTTGCGTATTGTAATCTTTTTAGTTAGCCAATAAAAGGTGTCATTTTGCTTGACTTCTGTAAAAAAAAAAAAAAAATGACGAGGAAACGCCGCTAACGTCACTAAGAGCGACGGAATCAGGGACTGTGCGACGCTGCAACTGCTTGAGGGTGTCACGCTGCTTAGTTTGCGGGGCTCGGCCGGAGAACAGAACTACTGGACTATAAGAGGTACGTGTTTAAATGATGTAAAAGGGAACGAAAATGAAATGATGAACGGTATTGCAGTAACTCCGACGGACCTCACTGGCCCGGTCTGCTTTCGTGTCCACGGCTCCCTTTAAACAGCAAGGACACGTGGCGCTCTCACTTGGATGTTCGTTTCTTGTGACAGTCCGTCTGCTGTCAGTACAGTTTGAGCTCCGTTTTTGGTTTCCTTTATGTCCTCACACCGTGCTGAGGATTTGCCATTTCAGCGGTCGAGAAGTCGCGCTCTTCTGCTTGCTGGTGGGTACACAGCGGAGAGGAGACACACGGTGTCCGCTTGTGTTACGTGACAGTCGTCAGGTGGCACCTCGAGGCTGACCCCTCTTCATTGCATTTTTCCCCATACTGTAATCTTCTTGATATCACTTAATTGCCTCCTAGCAGAGTCCGACCGATCAGAGATTTTTGCCACCGGTACCCATTCTGATAAAAATAATCTGTGATTCCCGATAACAAATAGGTAAATAGGCCCTCCCTCTGGGCTTGTAAAAAAATATTCAAGTACAAAAATATTCAAATGTTCTATGTTTTATAACAAAACATGCATTCAAGGACAGTATGGTGGCATAGTGGTAGCACTACGTGAGTGCTCACAGTAAGTAGACCAGGGTTCCTTCCTGCTTGGGGTTTGCATGTTCTTCCCATGTCTGTGTAGGCTGTCCAAAGACATACTGGTTAGGTAAGATGGCCCCAGTGTGTGTGTTTTTGCTCTGTGATGGAATGTCGTCCTGTCCAGGGTTTGTTCCTGCCTTGCACTCAATGCTGGCTGTCATAGGCTCCAGGACCCCCCACCACCCTGGCCTGGATCAAGCAGGTTAATGCTGCACATCCTGTCTCTGACACACCAACACTGAGGACTGTCAGCCAATGAATCACTCGGCCGAAGTGCATCAGGAAACGCAACGGGGTCTCCTTTATACCAACAGCAACACGTCTGCACAATGCCACACTGTGACTGTGAAAGCAAAGTCAGAAGTTTTCTTTGTTTTTAATTGTATTTCTTTATACACATTCTGGTGTGTGATTGTACCACATTTATCTACCTATCTGTTCATGTATTTATTTATTTAAAGAGCTACTGTAAAAATCCAAATTTCCTCTTGGGGACAAATAACTGTCTGTCCAAACATACATACATTTTGTTTTTATGTGTTCTTTATTTTGCCTTATACAATTTCTTGTATTAGGAACTTGTTAGTTTTCGCATACCCCTTGGGGTCAGAGTGCAGGGTCAGCCATTGTACAGCACCCCTAGAGCAATTGAAGGTTAAGGGTCTTGCTCAAGGGCCCAGAAGAGTAGGATCTCTTTTGGCAGTGGTGGGGATTTGAACCGGCAACCTTCGGGATACCAGTACAGATCCTTCGCCTCAGAGCCACTCTGTTAGCGGAGTTTCCACATACATACATAACATTTAACCAGGGCTGTGGAGTCGGTAGATAAATCCTTCGACTCCGATTCATTAGTTTCCGGTACTTCTGACTCTGACTCCTATGTATTTAACTCTTTGAGGGCTGAATATTCTTTCCAATAAACTCAAAGCAATGGTTTCACACATAAATCAACATAAAACATCTGTTGCTATGTGCTGTGGCTGCTGTTGGCGCAGGTTTGGCGCTCTGGCGGCAGTCGCTGCGCAGGGACACCTCGATGGTCAGTAGGAATGCACGGTGGGCTGGCTGTCTGGTTGTCTTCGCACAGCAGGTGGGTGGTGGTGGCAGTCACAGTGTGATGCAATATGGTTTGTACCTCTTGTCATCATAAGTGGTGGTCCTCTAAGGGGAATGCTGCTGTAGGCGCATCAGCTACACGAAAGTGTTCAACACCACAATCAGACGATGCTGGTACTTCAGTGTCATTTTTGATATCAATCTCCAGGTTGGAGTTCGACAAGTCAGAGTCGTATTCGACAAAATTACGTGAAACATCCATGGAGCATTTTGCTTTGCACAATCGCTTTGGTCTCTCGGCAGATGTCAGTGCCATTTTAGAAGTTGTTTACTCTTCGCTACTCTCGCACGCGTCGGTATTTGAGGTTAAATCAGCAAAGCTATGCAACTCTCCTTCTAGCAAAGAGAGTCAAACTAAAATGTAAGGACGAGTTTTGTTGCAGTTTACAGCTGATTACCATCTTCTACCCCTGAATTTTGACAGAAGTCGACATCAGCCCTGAAAGAGTTAATATGCTAATGTATTTTCCGTGTTGATTGAAGGAAGGCAACATACACGTCATTTAACTACAGAACTACTGGCTATGAAGCTGACTCTCTACCGTATTGGCCAGTTTAAACAAAAGACGAGAACCTCTGAACACACATCAGGCCATAGCACACGCCTCCACCTACATCATTACACTTGTGTACACACAAATGAACTTGTTATACACATTGTATCTGAAATAAAATGAAAACACTTTTTGTAGTGAACCATAATCCAGATTACAGTATGTGAATGTCAGGTTGTATAATAGCTCAGCTGAACTTCACACTAGTGGTAACACAACTCCGCACTGGACGTTATTCTTACATCAGAGAAGTACTTAATTAGGACTATTGTTTGCGAAATGGGACATTTGATCTTGCTGTAATTTTTTTTTTCATTACAATTTAAATTTATTAGGTACAACTACCACCCCGACTCCAGGAACCCAAAATTGTCTCCTACTCCAATTCCACAGCCCTGTATAGAACAACAACAATATAACTCTAAATTACATTATATCAGTATAATTAAATAAGACAGTACCTAAAATTGTGGAACAATGTCATATTCTTCAATTCTGTGTCATTTACAAAACAATAACTACAACTCAGTTTTTATAAAGAGCAGCTAATATGTGTAATGTGATGAAACTAATGCTCCCCCATTCCAGTAAAAGGAGGTTATGATTATGAAGGCTCAGCTCTTCTGCCTCGACGCCACTGAGCGAGCGCCTTCTGTCCTTTTGACGCTGAACTCCGGCTCTCTGGATGCTGATGATGGCGGACGAGCCAAATATCATTTTACCTAAACAGAGAGGCACTTGAAATGGTTCCAGTTGAGGCTCCACTACTCAAATTGGGGGGCGGGGTGGGGGGTTTTAAGCTCAAATGCACAAGTAGAAAAGTTTTAACCTACGTTTGAATATCTTTGAATTTAGGGACAGTGGAAGCCTATATGGAGCCCTAGGTGTCTGGGCACCCATAAGTAGTCGCCTAATGCATTGACCACCTCTGACTGAATACTAATATTTAATGTGATTATAAATATGTATATAATTTGACAGATCATGATAATCTTATTATTAATATGGTCTTAGTTTTTTGGTACAGAAATACCGTTTAATGCTTCACAGAGTCTAAGAACCAAAACGGATGCACAATTCCTTACCCACTAAGTGAAGATGTCTACCACACATGCTCAGAGTAGCAGGCTGTAGTTTACTCAGTCAGCGAGTAGTTTACACTTTGAAGGACTGCCTTTCAAAAGCTCTTAGTGAATAACATCCATCTACTGTAACATATTATAAGTTTGTCACACAAATGGTGATGTTCTTGTAACCTTTTTTCAATCTGGACATTATGCAGATGCACACATTTATGCAGCCCTGATTGGGATGTGCCAGATCCATTCAGATGAGACAAACATACAGAAAGGTAAAGTCACATATCGTCGAAGCATTTGTGTTCCTTATCTGTGGTGTAACTGCTTTTGAAATGGAAGAGTAGGTCTATTGTTGTGTCAAAAAAGACAAAGCACTGAATGTTTGCTGGCTACGGTGAAGAAGACTTTAGTTCAGCTTAGAAAACAATGACACTGGCATGGCACTGTGTATGTGGTGTATATGTTGTGGTTGATGGAAGAATTGCAGATCCACAAAAGTTGAAATGTTGGGACGCCCACCCAATCATCACCCCGTTTAATGACAGCAAAAGTTACAAACAAAAGGTGAACTCAATGGGGCCAAAACAAACACAAATTGGGGTTTCTTTACTTCAGGAACCTTACACAGCTAACAGAGCCTGCTTTAGTCACTGAGGGCAGGAGCTCCGTGGGCTCTCCTATCGAGTGACACTTCCTTCTGGGTACTGTGGGGCAAAATAGCTGGGAGGCCGATTTGAGTGAGTCAGTTGCCTTCACTGGGCATCTTCTTAGCACGGTGGAGGAAATAGAAGACGATAAGGGTTAGCACCACCTCTCAACACGGGGTGGTAGTACATACATTAGAAGAGGGGCTGGTGGGGACGATGGATGGCCATAAAAGGTTTTGCCAATTTATACAGTGTCACAAGAACGAGACATGGACAGATAAAGAGTTGGGGCAGCCACCCGTATATTGTGGTATCCTGGCTGCAAAGTCGTTTTTCTTGTAGAAATACAGAGCACTGAAGTGCATACAACCGAGTCCAAAACAAGACTGAGGAAACAAAGGAAAGGGGGCAGGTTTTAAAGGGGAGACAGGAAGTGAGGTCGATGGATCTGGCACGTGGTCTTCCACCATTGGCTCAGAGCGGAGGTGACATCAGAGGGACTGGAGCTGGTGTGGCCGAGTTCCATTGGCTCAGTCCCGGAAGTGATGTCAGGAGATCCAGGTGAAATCCCCGGGATGGTCTACAGGCAAGGAGAAAAGAGTCAGTGCACTCTGCCACACCCCGCATGCCTCCAACTGCCTTCACTCAAGCCCTTTAGCTGCCTCCCATGCGCACGTGTGTGACAAGGCCCCCCCCTTAGCCCAGACCCGACGGGTCGGGCGACCTAACCGAGAGGTCGTGAACCCGAGAAGGGCATCAGCGGTGGCGTGGAGAGCGCCCCGACGATGAACGAGCGAAAACTTGTACGGCTGCAGGTCAAGAAACCACCGGGTGACCCGCGGATTCGACTCCTTGTGGAGGGCCATCCACTGTAGGGGTGCATGGTCCGTGACAAGGGTGAATTCCCGGCCCAACAGGTAGTACCTCAGCTGAGTAATCGCCCATTTAATCGCCAGAGCCTCCCTCTCCACCGCAGCATACCTGGTCTCCCGTCCAACAGTTTCCGCTCAGGAACATGATGGGGTGCTCCACACCATCGACGCTTTGGCTCAGCACGGCGCCCAGGCCTGTGTCCGGCGTCCGCCTGGAGGATGAAAGGCAAAGAAAAGTTAGGTGCCATCAAAACAGGTGTGGACGTAAGGGCCTGCTTTAAGTCACCAAATGCAGCGCCTGTTTTTCAGTCCATACCACAATGTTCGGGCCCTCTTCTTTGTTAAATCAGTCAAGGGCCGCTCTCTCCAAAACCGGGTACAAACCGGCGGTAGTACCCGCTAACCGAAAGGCTTGGACCTGCCGCTTGGTTCATGGACGGGCCATTTCAGAATGGCATCAATTTTGGAGCACTGTGGCCTTACGGTACCCACCCACCAGGTAGCCTAAATATTTGGCCTCGCTTAATCCAAGAAGCATTTCTGGGATTAATCCGAGCCCGCCTCACCAAGTGTCCGTAATACCGCTTGGACATGCTGTAGGTGTTCCTTCCATGTGCTGGAATAGATGACCACGCCATCCAGGTAGGCAGCACTGTATGAGTTATGAGGTCAAGCACTTTGTCCACCAGACGCTGAAAGGTTGCTGGAGCCCCGTGTAACCCAAATGGAAGGACACGATACTGCCAGTGTCCGCTAGGGGTACTAAACGCGGTTTTACCTTCGCGGAGTCCGTTAAAGGACCCTGCCAGTACCCTTTCGTCATGTCAAGTGTGGTCAGGTATTGAGCCTGTCCAAGCCTCTCGAGGAGGTCGCCCACGCGTGGCATTGGATAAGCATCAAATTGGGAGACTTGATTGCCGACGGAAGTCATTGCAGAACCTCCAACTTCCGCCAGGCTTACCGACGAGCACAATGGGGCTGGACCAGGGACTATAACTTTCCTCAATCACACCTAGCTCCAGCATGCGCTTGATCTCAAGCTCCACTTCAGCCTTTTTTGCCTCGGGAAGACGATACGGGCGTTCTCGGACAACAACCCCGGGCTCTGTCACGATGTTGTGCTCAATCAGAGAGGTCCTTCCGGGGTTCTCACTGACTACCTCCCAACGGTCCGGATAACTGTTTCCAGCTCCTGCCGCTGTCTGGGACTTAAGTCCGTGCCGGGTTAAGGTCGTGTGTGAGCGAAGAGTGAGCGGGCTGGCCGGAGGAGGGATCGGGGTCCCTGTCCTTCCACGGTTTCAGCAGGTTCACATGATAAACCCGCTCCTTTGGCCGACGCATTGGGTTGACTCACCAAATAGTCGACCAGTCCCTTCCTCTCCTTAACTTCGTAGGGGCCCTGCCAGTGGGCAAGCAATTTAGAGTGGGAGGTAGGCACTAGGACCATGACCCGATCTCCCGGGCGGAACTCCCAAGAGGCGTGCGCGTTGTAGTACCGGCCTGTGCTGCTTGAGCCTCCTCCATGTGACTTTTAAGGACAGGCGAATCTTTCCAAATCTATCGCAGAACGCGCGATATACTCCAGTATGTTTGTGGAGGGAAGAGCCTCTTCTTCCCAGCCTTCTTTCAAAATATCTAATATGCCCCGAGGTTGTCGCCTGTACAGTAGTTCAAAAGGGGAGAACCCGTGGAGGCTTGTGGGACTTCCGATAGGCAAAAGGACGAGGGGAGGAGCTGATCCCAGTTCCTTCCATCCTCGCTGACCACCTTACGCAGCATTTGCTTGAGAGTTTGATTAAACCTCTCTACTAATCCGCCGGTTTGAGGATGATACACCGAGGTCTTTAAATGCTTTATTTTCAGTAATCTGGCAGTCTCCTTGAACGTTTCCGAGGTGAAGGGGTCCCCTGGTCTGTCAAGACTTCTTTGGGGATCCCCACGCGCCAATACCCCTAGTAATTCCCGCGATGGCTTTAGAGGTAGCTGAGCGCAACGGAACAGCTTCGGGTATCGTAGCGTAATCCACGAGGACTAAAATGTACTTGTGTCCTCGGCTGAGGGCTCCAGGGTCCCACCAGGTCGACCCGATTCTGTGGAAGGGAACGCCAATCAGTGGAATAGGAACGAGAGGAGCACGGTCCCTCCTAGGAATTTGTCGCAGTTGACACTCCGGCAGGAAGCGCAAAAGCGCTAACCTCCTCATTAATTCCTGGCCAGTAGAAACGGAGCTTGATCCGCTCCAGAGTTTTTCGGTGCCCAGGTGGCCACCTAGGAGGTGGGCGTGCTAGCTCGCAGACCTGCCGCCGGAAGGTACGCTGCACCAGCAGCAGCCTCGCCTCCTGCCCGCCATGCATTGCTACACGGTAAAGGAGGTCATTATCTAGCACAAAGTAGGGGCCCTGTGGCATCGACTGATTAGTGCGCTGGCCATTGACAAGGACCACTGCATTTTTACAAACTTCAGGGAGTCATCATTCCATTGCTCCCTTCTAAAAGAAGCCGGCGCTTTTAAATTGGAACCGCAACACGGAGAGAGGGTCAGCCGACCTCAATGGGCGTGGTTTCTCCCGCCCGCGGCGCTGGTGGATGACGGTTAGCCCGCGACGCCCGGAGTTGCCACGCCAGTCAGGGCGACGCTTCGTCTCTCTCTGCCGGCTGATTACACGGCGTGGAGGCAGCTTGAGACGGGTTATCTCCGCCCATAACGAGGCCCAAATTAACCCCGGAGTGGTATGTGTCTCACCGCTTTTGATTTTAGACCAGTCCCCCTAGTATCACCGGGTGTGGAGGATCAGGTAGGACGCTACGGTGAGTTTACTAACTGACCCTCCGTAACTGATGACACAGCGGCGGACCTGTACCAGCGGATGTCTCCGTGGACACAGGTTATACCGGTCTTAAATTTTAGCCACTGTTGCGGTTGCACAAAGCGGCGGGCAACAATGGAAATGTTGCTGCCGGAGTCGAACAAACCTGTGGTCTTGTGTCCGCTGGCGATCACCACGCCAGTATGTGGGACCGCCAACGGATTAGCAGAGCACACCAACCCTCCTCGCCTCCACCTGCATTCCTCCTTGCCCCAAGCGTTTGCGCCAGCACCGCTGGACGCCTACGAGCCCGGATTGTACAGGGAGGGGCTAGGTCTTGGAACATACCCGGCTGGGTTTGACATGAGGACGGTTCTGCTCCCCCAGAGTGTGAGGCCGCCCTCTGCGTCTCCATAAGCTCTATGAGCTCAGACATGTTCTTAAACCGCCGCCCCAAACCGGCTGGGTGAAGCCACGGGAAGCGCTTCCAGGAGCAGATAGCAAGCTACCTGCTCTATTATTTGGTAGGGCGTGTTTTCAAATGGCCGTAGCCAATGCCCTACCATTGCCCATAAGGACCAGGCTTGTTGTTGGTCGGGCGCTCAGGGTCCAACCTCCATTTTTATTTTATTCACCTGCCAGTCTGGGGCACCCCTAGGTGGTAAATGGGGCTTTGGTTTCAGGGAGGCAGGCACTCTCCCCAAGAGAGCATACTGAGTCCCTTTGCCTCCCTCCAGGGCAGCCCAATTCTGTGAGCCCCACCCGCACACTCCCTGGCCTCTCCAGATGGCCTAGTTATGAGTGCTGGGAGCGGAGCCCGCACCGGTCACGCCGACCACGGGCACCCTCCCCGCCTGAAGACTCGCCCCGCACGCTCCCACCTGGGTATATTGCAGGTCCTGTCCCCTTCTCTCTGGGACTTCTCCATCCTGCCGCTACGCCACTGTCACAAGAACGAGACATGGACAGATAAAGAGTTGGGGCAGCCACCCGTATATTGTGGTATCCTGGCTGCAAAGTCGTTTTCTTGTAGAAATACAGAGCACTGAAGTGCATACAACCGAGTCCAAAACAAGACTGAGGAAACAAAGGAAAGGGGGCAGGTTTTAAAGGGGGAGACAGGAAGTGAGGTTGTATGGATCTGGCACGTGGTCTTCCACCATTGGCTCAGAGCGGAGGTGACATCAGAGGGACTGGAGCTGGTGTGGCCGACTTCCATTGGCTCAGTCCCGAAGTGATGTCAGGAGATCCAGGTGAAATCCCCGGGATGGTCTACAGGCAAGGAGAAAAGAGTCAGTGCACTCTGCCACACCCCGGCATGCCTCCGAACTGCCTTCACTCAAGCCCTTTAGCTGCCTCCCATGCGCACGTGTGTGACAACAGTCATGGCCGAAATTATCGTCACCCCTGGAATTTTCCCAGAAAATTGTTGCAAATCCAAATGTTTTGGTATGCACATATTTATTTCCTTTATGTGGATTGGAACAACACAAAAAAAAAGCCAAATCTGACATCATGTCACACAGAACTCCAAAAATGGGCGGGATAAAATTATTGGCTCCTTTTCAAAATTGTTCAAGCATATGATGCTCGTTTGAACTCACCTGTGGCAAGAAACAGGTGCTGGCAATATAGCAATCACACCTGAAGCCAGTTAAAATGGAAAAGTTGACTCAACCTTTCTGTTGTGTGTCTGAGTGTGCCACACTAAGCATGGAGAACAGAGAGAAGAGCAGAGAATTGTCTGAGGACGTGAGAACAAAAATTGTGGAAAAATATCAACAATCTCAAGGCTACAAGTCCATCTCCAGAGATCTTCATGTTCCTTTATCCACTGTGCACAACATAATCAAGACGTTCACAACACATGGCACTTTAGCTAATCTACCTGGATGTGGATGGAAGAGATAAATTGATAAAAGACTGCAACGAAGAATAGTCTGAGTGTGGATAAACAGCCACAATCATCTTCAAAACATATTCAAGCTGTTCTGTAGACTCAGGGTGCAACAGTGTCAGCTCGAACTATCTGTCGACTTCTGAACAAAATTAAACGCTATGGCAGGAGAGCCAGGAGGACCTCACTGCTGAAACAGAATTATAAAAAAGCCAGACTGGAGTTTGCCAAAATGTACTTGAGGAAGCCAAAATCCTTCTGGGGGAACATCTTATGGACAGAAGAGACCAAGGTAGAGCTTTTTGGTAAAGCTCATCATTCTACTGTTTACAGAAAACGGAATGAAGCCTACAAAGAGAAGAACACAGTACCTACAGTCAAACATGGTGGAGGTTCTAAGATGTTTTGGAGATGTTTTGCTGCCTCTGGCACTGGATGCCTTGACTGTGTGCAAAGCATCTTGAAATCTGAAGACTACCAAAAGATATTGGGGCGCAATGTATGGCCCAGTGTCAGAAAGCTGGGTCTGCGTCAGAGGTCATGGGTGTTCCAGCAGGACAATGACCTCAAACATACCTCTAAAAGCACCCAGAAATGGTTGAAGACAAAGCGCTGGAGAGTTCTGAAGTTGCCAGCAATGAGTCCGGATCTAAATCCGATTGAACACTTATGGAGAGATCTCAAAATTGCTGTTGGGAGAAGGCACCATTCAAATTTGAGAGACCTTGAGCAGTTTGCAAAAGAAGAGTGGTCGGAAATTCCAGTTAAGAGGTGTAACAAGCTTGTTAATGGTTATAGGAAGCTCTTGATTTCAGTTATTTTTTCCAAAGGGCGTGCAACCAAATATTAAGTTGAGGGTGCCAATAATTTTGTCCAGCCCTGTTTTTGAGTTCTGTGTGGCATGATGTCAGATTTGCCTTTTTCTCTGTTTTTTTGTGTTGTTCCAATGCACATAAAGGAAATAAACATGTGTATACCAAAACATTTGGAATTGCAACAATTTTCTGGGAAAATTCCAGGGGTGCCGATAATTTCAGCCTTGACTATATGGTACAGTATCACTTTTAACCCTTCTTTCATCCCACAGTATGAATTTAATTTTACATAAAAACAAAGAAAATTACACACTGACATTTATTTTGCAATCCAACATAAACAAAGAGATAGGTGGGTGTATTTTGTTGATTCCTGAAGGGAAGTTCATGGCCTCCAGCAGCAACATAAAGCATAAAGTCGTAATGCAACACAATAAACAAAGTAGCAAGTATTACACAAATGCAAGTGTTGCGCCTACATAGAAAATGGCACACGATGAGGGTAGAAAGAAAAGAGACCACGACAAAGACTAGAGTCGAGAGCAAGAACAAAAAGAGACCGTAAGAGGAAAGTTTAAAAACCCTAACATCAAAATCAAAAGTGAAATCCCAACTTGCAGTCAAAAAATGAAAGCACTTGTTGTAAACCCAAACTTTTAAACACTTGTACACTTATATTTTTGTTTTTCATACCCGCAAACTTGTCCAATGGTTTGAACTTTATGCCCCTTGAGCTTTAACAAAATGCTTAGCAAGTCCCCGATTGTCACTCCATAGCAGCTCCTTAGCACTTTATATACACAAAATAGCGACACGCAAGAATTTTAAGGTGGCATCTTGGGAAAATGTTGGATAATTTTGAACTACTTTAACAGAATTCCATGACTCAAAACCTCCTGATATTCAGAAAAACAGGATTAAAGTTGCAATTTTAAGGTAAAAAAATAAATAAATGCCTGTCATAACAGCAAGAGGCAGAACAGCACACACAATATACCCAGTTGTGTCCCAAAAGAAATTGTCTCCATCCATGCATCCATTATCCAACCCGCTTTATCCTAACTACAGGGTCTGCTGGAGCCAATCCCAGCTAACACAGGGTGCAAGGCAGGAAACAAACCCCGGGCAGGGCGCCATCTCACTGCAGGGGTGCCAGTCCACCACAGAGAAATTGTATTAGTTTTCCTATTTTCAGGTGCACCGAGTACAGTGAAAGTCTTACTTACATGTCTGATCAACAAATAACACCATGTCGGTGT